>NC_037679.1:55045665-55261515 GCF_003255815.1 Theropithecus gelada | reverse complement strand
AAAAAACCTCTTTAAAAAAAAAAAAAAAAAAAAAAAAAAAAAAAACAGTAAAGAATCCTGCAGATTTTAAGGTTTTGAATCTAGAAAATTGAAAGAATAGAAGAAACCGAAAGGAGATGCTGCATTTTGAGATAAACCAATGACTGGATTTTAAAGACTTCTATGAAAGGGAAGTCTTCAGTCTAAGCACCTTGAGAAGGAAGATTTGGAGCGGAATTTCCTGTGGAATTGATGCAAAAATTAGGAATAGGATTTTGAGGCAACAAGGGCCACATCAAAGTAAGAGGGAATCTATTTTTAGTGCATCGTATCATCATGGTTTCATAAATTGCTCTACCACTGGTGGGTGGCCTAGGGTCACAGAGAGAACATGGTAGGGTGATTCTGGAATGGGTATGGCAAAACTTAGGGCAAGTCGGGGAGCCTTGGAGATGACCTTAACCAGTTGGTCTACCAGGGTGGACTTGGAGTTGCATGTGTCCATAAGGGGCTAATGGACTAAATTATTTGCATCAGGGTTAGTAGTTCATGAGAGCAGAGATGGTTAGTGAGTGTGGAGTCCTGTAAGGTAAGGAGGTCGTGGTTGGAGGGGAGAGTTATCATCTACCTAGAGGCACCTCTGCCTGTACTCACAGGCACTGCAAACTCTCTGCTTGTCCAAACTGAACTCATCTTTTTTCTTTCCTTCACCCAAATTTGTCCTCCCTTTTAGGGTGAGTTAAGGTAGGGATAGGATGCTTATGAAACCCCTGAAATTGTATACAGAAGTTTGTATTTGTGTAGTAAGTGTATTTTCACCTCTAGGGAAAGAGTCCACATTATTCATCAGATTCCCAAAGAGGTCTATAATGCCAACATTTAAGAACTGCTAGGGATGTAGATAATTTGAGAGGGATTTCAGGGGAAATATACAAAGATAAAGCTAGGGGGAATCAGGCAAAAAATTAAGGAACTATGATTTAATCTGGAGAATGGAATGCATTTAAGATATATAAGGTATGGAGAATAACTAGAAAAAGTCTAGGAAAAGTCTGAAAGATAATATTTATACATGCTAAAAAGTCTAAGAAGAGCAATTCTCATTTAATTCTGAGTACTTCACAAAGTAAATTATCCCTGTGCTCCCAGTAGAATATCCTCATCCAGAATAAGTTTGCACAGAATTTACTTTAGTGTGCAATTTGTTTCTTTTATTTTTATCTAATTTATTTCTATATTATAAAATATTTAGGATTTTAATCTGGCTATGCATTTCTCTCCAGCTCCTTTCTTCCAAGGAATCCTGTTGAAATGATACGGTATACTTCTTTATTTTGCTCTTAGGCACCTCTTCCATTGGGGCACATAAAGCGAATGCAAGAGGTGTACAACTTCAATGCCATTAACAATTCTGAAATACGATTCAGGTACATCATTTTAACTTGTCTCTGTGGAAGAAAGCAGAAAATTCCTTTGAAAGGTGGAGAAGGGGAATGCAGAGTATGAGACATACTTGAGTCTTGAGAAGTCCTTGTCAAACTGACTGCTTCTGTGTAAATACTTATAGTGATATTTAAGGAATAGTTGCAATGTGTAAGCTGATAGTATTAATCTTTTCATTAGACTGTGCTCTAAACCTCTCTTACCTTAAAAAAAAAAATTAGAATGAAGGATTCCGTGGTAAATAGGCTTTCTCCACAACCAACTAAATCTACTTTGAAATGGGAATAGTTTGAAATATTTTATTCTATTATATGTTAATCTTTCTTAATTCAAATTTGTAATGTGAGGCTTAAACCAAAGTTTAATTCCTTCAGAAATTGCATTTACAAGGTATGTGAGCACCTACTGATCCAGACCTTTTAAAATATATGATCTTTTTCAAGAACTGGCTCCTCTTCTTTCTCTTCACCAATTACTAAATTGTATATATAAGGATTTGAGAGTCTCAGAATCAAGACATACCATAAAGTGGTGTACAGTATAACTATAGTGGGGTTATTCATCACTACAGAAGTAATATTAAGATATACCTGTCATATCCTGCCCCTTCCTCATTTTCTACCCCATGCTCCCCCTAAATCCTCCTTTTAGATGGCTACGGCTCTGCATTCAATCCAAGTGGGAGGATGCAATTCCTTTGGCGCTAAAGATGGCAATTGAACAAGGGAGAATGAAGTTTACCCGGCCCTTATTCAAGTAAGAACCCACTCAGACTGTGCTTTGAATTCATCTAAGAAATAGGAAGAAAACTCTCAAATGTTTAAACATAATCTGTATGGCAGATATTTTTTGTTAAAGTTTATCAATATAATTTTGGAATAGGGATTCACACTTACAAATAGTTGAAATTTGAAATAATTTCATTCCTTTTTTTAGAAACATTATATATGGATTACCTATTTTGAGCCAAATAGAGTTAGACACTGATGAAATGGAAATAAATCAAAGATAGGCTTATATACACAAAGATTTTTAAAGGCAACTAGAAGATAGTTGGTAGGTAGGTATAGACAAGAAAAAGAGTCTGAAGTTAAATGTAAGGAGAAATAAGCAGATAAAGCTAACTGTTTTGTGTTCAAATGTTGCATAGAGGTCAAAGGTAGGTTGCTTGACATAGTAAAGGAATGCTTGGTAAGGGGGGGATAAGTTGTATCTTGACAGCAAGATACAAGTTAAGAATATCTCAAGAAAAAAAAAAAAGAATATCTCAGTGAAGTTCTTTATCTATGAATTTTGTCCAAATTCTGGGAAAAAAAATCATTCCATAAATATCCGTGATTACTTTTGTTTGCTTTTCATTTACTTCACAAGTATTTAGATTGGTGCAAAAGTAATTGTAGTTTTGGCCATCAAAAGTGATGGCAATATAATAATAATATCATAAAACTTGGCAAAATAAGTCATTATCTCTTTTTTGATGTGACCACAAAATTAATTTTTAAGTATATTTCATATGCTTTCCATAATTAAAACCCATCTAGCTTTGAATTGAGTCAAGTATACTTTAAATAGGTTTTTAAATAAGAGTATACTTGGGCTGGGCGCGGTGGCTCACGCCTGTAATCCCAGCACTTTGGGAGGCCAAGGCAGGCAGATCACGAGGTCAGGAGTTTGAGACCAGCCTGGCCAATATAGTGAAACCCCATCTCCACTAAAAATACAAAAAATTAGCCAGGTGTGGTGGCCGGTGCCTATAATCCTAGTTACTTGGGAGACTGAGGCAGGAGAATCGCTTGAACCTGGGAGGCGGAGGTTGCAGTGAGCTGAGATTGTGCCATTGCACTCCATCCCCTCCAGTCCGAGTGACAGTGGAAGACTCTGTCTCAAAAAAAAAAAATGAATAAAATAAATAAGAATACAGCTTTTGTGGGAAAAATAAATATTTCTGTTTTATGATGTTTATAGTAGTTAACATTAAAAATGACTAATCCTACCTTTTGTATGGTAGGTCCTGTTTAGTGTATTTATTATTTATTATTTATTGTTTATTTATGTATTTATTATTTATTATTTCACTGTGATCAGGATTTTTACTCTCAATTATTTGAAGTTTTCAGAAATTCTATTTATAAATTTAGTGTTTTCATACTCTTAAAATCTTGATTAAAAAATTTTTTTAAAAGCAGTTTTTAGAAAGAAAGCCTTTGAGGCACAGTCTCACATACTGGGCTGATATTTAGCCAGTAGATTAGAGGACACTGTTCAAATAATAAAATACTTCCATGCTGCTTGGTAAATAGCCACTGGTCCCAGCCACTCTAGCCCTTCCCTGTAACTCGCTGCAAAATGTCTGATCTGCCAGTATAAGGGCCAGTCTCTGGGACAGAAGGAGGCCTCTGGGACCCTGTGGCAGGACCATACCCATGATTGGCTGGGACTGGTACCTTATTTGGGTGACATTGGCTGTCACCCCTGCTGACATCCTTTAATTTAATCTTGGGTATTGACTTATGTTCTTATTCTCTTTCTCCTTTCCTTTTCCCCTCCTCTGAACCCCTTCCCTCCTTTCTTTCTTCCCTCCCTTTCTCCTCTTCTGTCTCTTTCTCGCCTTTCTTTCTTTTCAATTTTTTCTTTTTTGGCAGGGATCTTACTGCCTTTGACAAATCCCATGATCAAGCCGTCCGAACCTACCAAGAGCACAAAGCAAGCATGCATCCCGTGACTGCAATGCTGGTGGGGAAAGACTTAAAAGTGGATTAAAGACCTGCCTATCGATGATTTTAGAGATTTCTCTTTTTTAAACGGAATTCGTAAAGAAATATAAAACTTCAGCTCACAATTAAAACTGTCTTTTTAGTTTTGACTTTTTATTGTTTTGTTGGTGATTTTACTAAAATAAAGTTGAGGTACTTCTTCTTATAGTGGCATATTCTTTGTAAATTTTAACAAGGTTTAATCTTTTGATTTACAAATTTAAAGATTTTAAATTAGCTTTATATTAATTTTCTCCCAGTATGATCACAAAATATGTCAAGGTAGTATTTTACCTGATATATGATTTAAATTCATTAATTTGAATCTGCTGCAGATTCAAAAATTCAACATGATTAGGATTTTGCTTTGCTTCTTAAATAACCTTAAACATGAGGCTGAATGTGGTGGCTCATGCCTGTAATCCCACACTCTGGGAGGCTGAGGCAGGTGGATCACCTGAGGTCAGGAGTTTGAGACCAGCCTGGCCAACATGGTGAAACCCCGTCTCTACTAAAAATACAAAAATTAGCTGGGCATGGTGGCACGACTGTAATTCCAGCTACCCAGGAGGCTGAGGGAGGGGAATCACTTTAACCTGGGAGGCTGAGGTTGTAGTGAGGCGAGATGGCGCCATTGCACTCCAGCCTGGACAACAGAGGGAGACTTTGCGTTGAAAAATAAAAAATAAAAAAAAACCTTAAACATGAATGCTCAGTTGTATTTGCACACCACCTACCTGGTGGACAGCAGATGAACTCCTTACCAGAATGTGTCAACCTTAGTGGGAACTCTCAACTCCCTCCTTCTGGACCCCTCCGGTTCATCCAGTGGGCTTGTCCTGGTCTCCTGTCCATCAGGGGTCAGATGGCCACCCTGAGCACCGGTCCTTCCCATCCCTCTGACAGTCTGTTCAAAGACAACAAAATAACTTGAACCAAATGCAACATAGTGCCCCAGGGCACCTCAGCACACATAGCTGTATTAGGTAGAATTATTAGTGTATTAGCTCTATTAGTTAGAATTAATTAGAACCATAGCTGTGTTAGAATTCTTTGATTGAAAGTAACAGCAATCTAAGTGACCAGAAGTCATAAAGGGAAAAGGAAGATTATTTTAAGGATACAAGGTACGGGGAGATTATCAGAACCTGGGATGGACAGAAGGGGTCTGCCCAGGCCTGCAGCACCATTGTCCCTCACTTCTGCCTCTCTAGTCCACATACAGGCTGGCCACTCTCCAGCTTTACTGTTGCAAATAGCTCTGACGACAGGGAGAGGCTATCGCAATTCCAAATTCCCAGAGGTGAGACTCTGACCCGGGTTGGGTCCTCTGATACGGTCAAATAAATTGTGTAAGAGGAATGGTGTCTTAAGAGTATAATTGTTGGCATGGGGTGGGGGCAGGGGGCGGTGTCCAATCCCTCAAAGTGCTAATGCAGTCACTAAAGTTACAATAGGAGCAAACACCCAAGGTGGGGCAGGTATGGAAGAGACATATTCCTTCCTATTCCCAGAATCCTGACTTCTCCCTGGCTCTCACTCTCCCTAGCAGTTTTGTTTTGTTTTGTTTTGAGACAAGTTGTCACTCCGTCACCCAGGCTGGAGTGCAGTGGCATGACCACAGCTCACTGCAGCATCAGCCTCCTGGGTTCAAGCCATCCTCCCACCTCAGCCTCTGGCATAGCTGAGACTACAGGCATGCAACACCATGTCTGGCTAATTTTTGTTTTGTTTCGTAGAGACAAGAGTTTGGCCACATTGCCCAGGCTGGTCTCGAACTCCTGCGCTCAAGCCATCTGCCCGCCTCGTTCTGTCCTCTTGGTCACTTATCTACACTGCAGTGTGATTCTTTCTCCAGGCTCTGTTCTCACTTGTCTTCCTTGTCAGGAATACAGAGAACGGAGTTCAGCTGCAATCACTGGCATAAGATCACGTTCTAAGATTAGACTTGAGCAAATCCATTTACCGAAATACTGCTCTTAAAGGCTTCTGCCCTATGAGCTTACAAGACAAGCTCTAAGTTAATGTCATTTTTAGTTATCACTTAGTGATACTGAAAGTGAATTGGGACAAGGGATGCTTGATGGGGTGTGGAAGGGCTCTGTGAAGAAGGTAGAGGGCGCTAAAGACAAACTTAATCCTTCTTGCTGGTTTACCTACGGGCCAGCTCAGTGCATTTCACATTTCTTCAGTTCAGCTAGTAAGCACTTGCTAAGTGTCTTTGTGCCAGGTCGGATATATACGTAATTATAGATGAACACAGACAAGTAATTTCTAGAATACTAAAGAAGAGCTATGCCAAGGCATCCCAGAGAAGGGCCACTTAACCCAACCCAAGAATTTAGGGAATGCTTCCTGGAGAAGAAAAGGCCTAAACAGGCGTAAGAAGTAAGAAAGATCTAGCCAGGCAAAGGAAGTTGGAAAGTGTGTTCCCGGAGAAAGAATAACATGGAAGTCTCGGCTCCACAATGCGTAGGGCCTGAGTTTAGAATCCTCAAACTGCTGGGGGTGACTTATATGGCTGGGAGCTGGTATCATCTGCAAGCTCCTTCCCTCACTAGTCTGATGTCTGGGCTGAAATTACTCAGAAGCTGGACTCAGCAGTGACTGTCAACTGGGGCACACAGGAGTTTGGGTTTTCTTGCAGCATGAGGATAGTTAGACCTCTTATTAGTCATCTTTATACAGCTTTATCCATCACCAGACAGTAAGCACCATGAAGGTAGAGTGTGTTTGTTATTTATTTCATCCCCAGCACCTCGCATAGAGCTTGTTACATAACAGGTGTTGAAAAAATCTTTGTTAAATGAGTCAAGGAATGAATGGAGGGGGACGGAAGGTTAAGGTGGTTCACATGTGCAGGCCTCAGTTTTCTTACAGATGTGGGAGGTAAGGTCTCCCTCTGAGAATTAGAGGAGGTGGACGTTGAGAAGGTCCTGGCAGAGGGGTCAAAATTTTGGAAAGTCACTGTGGGGTGGACAGAATAAGACGGCAATACCATCAGTCTACGTGATCACAGGACTTTCTCTAGCAGTGTCTTCTGCCTGGGTGAACAGATATGGCAGTTTCTTTTTTAAATTTTAAACAGGATCTTGCTCTTGCCCAGGCTGGAGTACAGTTGTACAATCATAACTCATTGCAGCGTCAGCCTCCTAGGCTTAAGCAATCCTCCCAAGAGATGGCTGTTTTTTGTGATGACTAAGGGGATGGGTGTTACTCCAAGTGTAGACACAGGTTTAGGGATGCAAAGGAATCTCAGAGTGCTTAAGAAAGAGTGGTCCAGTGAGAGCAACTAGGGGACCAGCTTCCTAGGAAAGTAAGTGAGGATGCTGGTGGGAAGTGGAGGGACGAAGGGACTGACTGGAGGTCAGGTCCAAGGCTGGCGGTGACTAAAGGAAGGGGGCAGCTGGAAGGTCGTGGTCAGAAGGTGGAATATTGGAATTTCAGATTTCTTAAGTGTGTCAAATTCAGGTCATGACAAATTCCAGGGTGCAGCAATGGTGTGGGTAGCTGAAGAGCACATTTCAATAAGGCTCAAGGCAGGGTAGCTATTTGTGTGCTTCCTGGGAAGCTGTCAGCGGATGAGAGGGACTCTGGGTATGAGTGTGGGTGTTTTTCGTGAGCCACCGTGTCTCTCTTCCCAACAGAAGTCTGATTTAGTGGAAATAGACTTTTTAGGATTTTTCTAGTGCAATAATCAAATCTCTGAAAACTGGCTTACGATGAAAACGCTGCTTAGTCAAAATAGCATCCACATGTCTTTGATGCTTTAATCATGCTATCCAGAGTTCCTTAATACCAGTGGTAATGAGGTGGGTGCAGGGAGCAGTTATCTGTGGTGAAGAAGCTTAATTGGGTGAGGGATATCCATGTGCCAAGATGAAAGACCATTTGCGGAACATTATAGCTATATAATTCATACAGAACATTTATAAAGCATTATAGTTCCATGGGGTTTTACAAATACGAACTGACTTCATCCTCCCAACAGCCCTTTGACAAAGATACTATCATTATCATTATCTTCATTTTACAGATGAGACAACTGAGGCCCAGAGAAGTCAAATCACTTGCCCACAAGTCATACACTTAGCAAATGGCAGAGCCAGGATTTGATCACACGTAAATCCTGCACATACTGGAGGGAGGCAGTTAGCCCTTATGATAAGGAAATAGAGGGTAATAGTCACCTAATCAAGGCTAATAAGTAGTGGAGCTGGAGTCTGACATCCATGGCTGTCTGAGACCCTAATCTCCAAGTCAGGGTGGTTCATTTGCCCAGATGACAACCTTCAGTTGTGAAAATGATCTCTGGCCTTTGCAGTCTTCCCTGGTGGAAAGAAAACTTCAGAAAACCTTACTGGTGACAGGAAGCAGTTGCTCAATACATGTTTGTGGAATAAACAAATGAGTAACAATTGCCACACTCCTGGTGTCACAGTTGGCCAGCAGGACACATTTTACAGTTGAGTAATTTCAGATAAAGACAGGAACATGGTGTTTATAAGCTGCCCTTAATGGCAGAGTACACAGACAGAAACGAGAGCAGAGACAGAAATTGGGGACCCTGAAGAAAGGGGGCCAGCAGCAGGTAGGTGCCATCAGGGACAAGAACAGCACCTCCCAGGGTAGGAGACCCCAGGCCTTTCTGGCGGCAGGTCTGGATGGAAGGTGGACAGGAGGCTCACCTGCCTGCATCCCCTGCTCCTGCCCCTACTAGGCTACAAAAACCAAAGGGACAGCGGGTACCTCAATACCTCAATAAATATTTGCCCAATGCATGAATGAGTAAAGGCGAAGGACGGGGGGTGTTTTGAAAGTCTATTCTCGTCCTTCCAGCTGAACATATCCCAGTAGCCACTCCTGCTTAAAGCTCTCCCCTCCTGTGACCAGCTGAGGACCTCAGGCTGCAGCAGAGCTATGCCCAGGTACACGGTGCATGTCCGTGGGGAATGGCTGGCAGTGCCCTGCCAGGACGCGCAGCTCACTGTGGGCTGGCTGGGCCGAGAGGCGGTGAGGCGCTATATCAAGAATAAGCCTGACAATGGTGGCTTCGCCTCCGTGGATGACGTGCACTTCCTTGTGCGCCGCTGCAAGGGCCTGGGCCTGCTGGACAATGGGGACCGGCTTGAAGTGGCCCTAGAGGACAACGAATTCGTGGAAGTGGGTGAGTGGCTGCAGGAGAGGGCCGCGAACGGGTGCGGTTTAGTCCTGGCTTAGTCCTTGCAGCATTGAACCCCTGCCTCAGGGAAAATGATAGGGAGAGGTCAGGCTTGCCGAGGCTGGCTCTGTGCAGGCACTTGCCACACTTCTGGGGATCTTAAGTCCTCACACAACCCTGTGAGATGGGTAGGATTCTCCTCCACCTCTGATAGCCATGGAGAAATCAGAGAGGAGGTAACTTACCCAGACTCCAGCAGCTAATAAATAACAAAGACCAGACCGATACTCAAGGCTGCAGGTCTGAATCCCTTTGCAGTGGGATTTTGAAGGTCCTTTTGCCTTTCAAAAGAATCCACCGCTACCCCCACACTGGGGGCCAGCAGCACAGCATCAGTTCAGAATTAAAAGAAAATAAAGCTGGGAATGGGGATGGAAGTGGAATTCCGTCTTGAACTTTCATCTAAACCCCTGGTCTCTGCCCTGACACCTACCTCTCTGCTTTTTGCTCTCCTCCTACATAAAGATGCTAAGACCACATGAAACCATCTGAAGTGGTTTTAAAGCAGCCATTTCTATATAATTCATGGGCCAATGATGGGCCCTTCCTTGGTTTATCAGGGGGAATATGGCTGTACAACGTGGTTTGTAATGAGTCCCCGTGCATTCTTGTTTTAGTTATAGAGGGTGATGCCATGTCTCCTGACTTCATTCCATCTCAACCAGAAGGAGTTTATCTGTATCCTTTCCCACAGGCTCTTTGGTCTGCTCTGGGGGCGGCTCCTGCATATGGTGGGGCTGGGGTTTTTCCACACCACCCTATATATTCCTTTACCTGGATACAGATACAGCAAATACCGGGAACCTGAAAAGGTAAGCTTCAAACCACTTTCCTTTTCTTCAGAAAATTAAGGCCCCTTATTTAAGAGGGAGGAAAGCCGGTACAACTTCTGAGTAAACACTGTCAATTAGAACAAGGCTGGCTGGGAGCAGTGACTTATGTCTGTAGTCCCAGCACTTTGGGCGGCTGAGGTGGGCAGAACCAGCCTGGCCAACATGGTGAAACCCCATCTCTACTAAAAATACAAAAATTAGCCAGGTATGGTGGTGGGCACCTGTAATCCCAGCTACTTGGGAGGCTGAGGCACGAGAATCACTTGAACCCAGGAGGTGGAGGTTGCAGTGAGCCATGATTGTACAACTGCACTCCAGCCTGGGCTGGAGACTCTGTCTCAAACCAACCAACCAACCACCCACAGGGCTTTATCCAGCTCTGTAGTAGGGAAAGGGGGCTTGGAAAGGCATTATGCTTTTGCACCACTCAACCTCCTCTTATGCAAGCTGCCTTTTTATTTAGCATGTTCATGTTTCATGCGGTGATCAGATCTCTGAAGTGTCAGTTCGGTTCTGTTGGAGGTGTCACTACTCTGGTTAGAATAATGAAGCTGTTCCGACTCACTGAGATCCCCTTCTTTTGTGTAGTACATCGACTTAGATGGAGACAGTCTGACCACAGAGGATCTGGTCAACTTGGGAAAGGGACACTACAAAATAAAGGTATGGGGAGGGATGGGAAAGATGTCTGGCTGTTTTTGCTGCCTGTGGAAGACTTTAGCGTGCTCAGTTCTGATCAACATTTTCCTAGCTCACCCCAACCGCTGAGAAGAGGGTGCAGAAATCCAGGGAGGTCATAGATAGCATCATAGAAGAGAAAACAGGTATCCTTTTATCTTTATGCTATAAATATTTTTTATAAACAAACAAAAATCCCTGCCTCTAATTGTATCATGTCTCTTTTTATTCTAGTTGTTTACGGTATTACTACAGGTTTCGGGAAATTTGCTAGAACTGTAATACCTATCAATAAGCTACAGTAAGTTTAAAACACACATATGTTCATGTTTCACCTACCCCCATCTTTGAAATATTTTTCAGCAAGGGAAATAATTCACATTTGCCTCAATTTACAGATGAGAGAATGAGGCTTGGGTTAACTTGCATGTGAGTTGGTATTGAAAACCCAGGCTGACTGGTTTCTCCTATTGCCTTCCTTCTGTCCCTCCAAGGATTTGACCATGATTCCCTTCATTTTCCCAGCTGAGGGAACATTTTCTCACTGCAGTGTATCTAAGAGGATTTTTACCTTTCTCTTGCAGGGAGCTTCAAGTCAACTTAGTACGCTCGCATTCTTCAGGTAAGTCAAAGCGTTGAGTACCTCCTGGATCTTGTGTGATTAGATGAATAAAGCACAGCACAGTGTGAGTCATCCAGTTATAGTCACAAAAAGCTAGTTTCTCAAAACAGCATTTCAAGAACTAGGTGCTGAGGTGGGAAGGGATGCAGAAAGAATCAGCTGAGCCTCAGAAAAAGAAGTGGGCCAGGTGGAGGGATAGGGTTGGTACGAGGACACATGTCCCATGCCGTGGAAAGAGTGTTGCATTCAGGGAAGGAAATAAAGCCTGGAACTCAGAGAATGAGTTAGGATGGGCATAGTGAGATGGGAAAGACTGTCACCAATCAGCACCCATCAAATGGTAAAGAAGTTGTGCTAGGGACTCTGGATGCTATTCTAAAGGTGAGTGGGAGGTCAGGGGTTCACTGAAGCGTCCCGAAAAGGGGAATTGAGAAGGCAAAACTGGGGTCTTCACCTTTGTCAGGAAGATGGGGCTTGGACAAGTCAGACAGGCAGGAGGGAGAGCAGTCCAACTACCTGAGCCGAGAGGAGAAGGTAATAGCAGGCTGGGCTACATATGGGAAAGATTTGAGGGAGGGAGGGAGGGAGGGAGGTTGTCAGGAGATAGAAAGGAGTTTGCTTTTCTTGGAGAAAACATCAATTCTGTTTTGTAGGTGTTGGGAAACCACTAATTCCTGAAAGGTGTCGGATGCTCTTGGCTTTAAGGATCAATGTCTTAGCCAAAGGATACAGTGGCATTTCCCTGGAGACCCTCAAACAAGTTATCGAAATGTTTAATGGTAATGCAATGGCTCCCCAGATGGAACCTCTGTGGAGGCTGGGCGTGTACCACAGGGTAGACTTGATTGGCCAGTTGCTGAGGAATCACCTGAGATAAGAAGACATGAAATAATTGAAATGAGTGAGAAATGCGCTTGGCAAAAAGAAGGATAGTTAGATGGGGGAAGAGGAGAAAGTCGATCAGAGATGCTTACTCCTGTGAACTTTAACTTATTCTGCAAGACCCTTTCCCTAGCATTTGTCATTTTCAAGACTAGAACAGGACCCTTAAGTCTGCCCTTACATTCAAGCCTGCCTAGAAGAACCTTGGATTAAGTGGTACACGAATATGGTTAGAAAAATTGCATAATGATATCGATGTCCATCCCAAAGGCCAATTCAGTAGTTCTGGTTGGTGCCTGGGAATCTGAAATCGGAATGCCCCCCAGGTGATGGCCCGACTTGCACACTAAAATCCAACTTCTCGCAAGGGTAGAACAGAAATGCAAAGAGGTTAATGACTCCTTTGTAATCAAGAAGCCATGTAGTGGCAGGATATGATGGAACTCAGCTCTAGAGCTTTCTTCTTGGTTAGGAAAATTCTAATGTGGAAACCGGATTTGCAGTGGTTGGAGGTATTGTCCCTTCTCACAGGTAAGGACAAGCCTTCTAGGTCAGTGGAGACTCAGAACTCTCTGAGGCAAAGGAAAGGGAAGAGAAGCAGAGCTGAGGCAGTCACAAGGAGCAAAACATATTGAGTTTCCATGTTATAGACGCAAGTGGCACATAAATAGGATATGCCAATGAGTGGAGAGCAATTTGAATGAACAGTCTGTTGTCCACAGGGCTGTGCTGAACAGACTAGTAGTGATTCCAACACCTATTTGTACTCTTATCTTGGTCTGCCATACTATATAGCCCTAAAATCCCAGACAGTAGCACTCCAACCTTAAACCCACCTGGACTTTATGGGTGAGTCTAAGGTACCTCTGAGAGTTCCCCAGTGTGAACTTGAGCCAGAAGCTGGTCTGTGGATGGCACTACCATACCCAACTGATATTATTTAACAGTTGGAAAAAATGCTGCTGTCAGGAATCTGATTTTATTTCAGAAAAATGAAGCCTCTTTTTTGGTAACTTTTTGGGAATTTCTTAGAAAATGGCACGTGTTTATTGATAAGGGGCAGGGGGGTGTAGACTGGGTGACTGGTAAAATGAAAAGACTCAGTTGCCTATGACTTCTCTTCCCCTGGGAAACCTTGTTAATGCTTTGGTGCACCACTTCCTTCTGGAACATTTTATATTACTTTTCCGATGTTTCCAAACATTTTCCAATAGCTTTGAATGGCTAAACTTGGTCAAATGAATGTCCTTTAACTTCATATTTAGATAATTTCTAACTATTTTTCCTATAATAAACAAATGAACTATAAAAAACAAAAACAGACCAAAAAACCCAGCTAGCTCCCGATCACGTCTTTAAGATACATTGCTAAAATTTCTACAAGTGGAAGTACTAGGTCGGATTAGAGCATGCAGATTTTGAGGGCTTTGCATCCAGAAGTGTCCTCCTTCCTTCTTCTTCTTTATTTAGGAGACAGGGTCCTTCTTTGCCATCCAGGCTGGAGTGCAGTGGCACGATCTTGGCTCACTGCAACCTCCACCTCCCGGGTTCAAGTGATTCTCCCACCTCAGCCTTCCTAGTCGTTGGGAATACAGGCATGCGCCACCACGCTTGGCTAACTTTTGCATATTTTGCAGAGACAGGGTTTCGCCGTGTTGCCCAGGCTGCTCTTGAATTCCTGGGCTCAAGTGATATGCCTGCCTCCGTCTCCCAAAGTGCTGGGATTACAGGCGTGAGCCACTGTGCCCGGCCCTTCTTTCCTTCTTGCTGTCTCTCTCTCCAGCCATCCCTTCCTCCCTCTCTCCTCTTTTTCTTTCTATAGCAATTCATCTAGGTCCCTTACATATTAGCTGAGTTTGAAGAATTGTCTTTCCCCAAGTATTTATGCCATAAAGTGATAGCTATTGGAGGCAGGGTGGGGGGCAGGGTGCACTCACTGACAAAGCAAGGAGAGTCAGAATGCAGTACTCTTGAACTAATTGCTACTTACTTCTCTCCCAGCCTCCTGCCTGCCCTATGTTCCAGAGAAAGGAACCGTTGGTGCCAGTGGAGACCTTGCCCCACTCTCTCATCTTGCTCTCGGGTTAATTGGAGAAGGGAAGATGTGGTCTCCAAAGAGTGGTTGGGCTGATGCTAAATATGTAAGACTTACAACAGCTTCCATCTGCAGCAATTACCCTAGGCTGGACACCTACTGTGCTTGCATGCTTCGTATCACTTAATCCTTACAATAGCCCAGTGAGGGAGCCTCTACTATCCTTACTTTATAGATGAGACAACGAAAGCTTAGAAGTCAGATGAGGCAAGACTGTTGTTAGCTGTCAGCCTTCTGGGTTTGGTAATCACCTTGGTGAAAAGGTATAACTGCTACTGTTAATCCCAATAATTTATCCTGCACCTACAACATTTCCAGTGCCTAGCAGTAAGGTCACACACTGTCACAATTTTAATTAGGAGCTGGTCTCACAGGTGCAGCGGTGTGGCTCATAGCACTTACTATATGGCTTCTGGAAAGCAGGGTTCATTTTTCCCTCCTACCCTAGTGGCTAATCAAAAAAGCCTGTTTTTGATAAAGCTTTGATGTTTTCTTCATCTGTGTCTGATTTCATTACAGCAGCACAAAGCATCATTTAATGTATCATCCCTGATGAATTGCTGGGAGGTTCCCTGATAGTAAGTGAAAGGGGCAGAAGGCCCCGGAAGAGGAAACAGCTAAGGAAATAGATAATCCTTTTGGGGATACAACTTCCAGATCATCTATCTTCCATGCAGCCTTGTCTTTGATTATTTCACTATGGACTGTGTTTTCCTCCAACCACGCTCACACAGCAATCACCCTGACCTTTCTAAACAGCAAATTCAAGCATGTTCTGGTGAAAACCTGTAATGCTTCCCATTGTCCTCAGGATAAAGGCTAAACTTAAAGTGGCTTTCAAGGGTCTTGTTTGTCATGTTATCCCCTAATCCCTTCTATGTGTGGTTCTACATTGCGGAAACTGGAGGTTGCCTGCAGTGGGAATGTGCTGGGCAGAGGGTCCGGCACAAATACATTCTTCTCTCTCCAATTTCTGCTTCTGAAACGTCTTCTAGGGATCTTTTGAAGCCAGAAATTCAAGACTAGCCTGGGCAAGAAAGCGAGGCTCCACCTCTACAAAAAATAATCTAAAAATTTTCCTGGCACAGCAGCCTGTGCCTGTAGTCCCAGCTACTCAGGAGGCTGAGGATCACTTGAGCCCAGGAGTTCAAAGCTGCAGTGAGCTAGGATTGCACCACTGTGCTCGCTCCAGCCTGGGTGACAGAGACGGATGTCTAAAAAATAAAAGAAAAAGAAAAAAAGAAAAGCCCTCTAAGAAGCTTTCCTCTCTGCTGCTCCACTTCCTACCTCTTGAGTTCCTTGTGACCCTCCTGTATGCTCTCCTAGCACCTTACATGATTGTTTTCCACTGCACCCCACCCACTTCCCACATCCTCGCACTGAATGTGCTATTACTCAGCTCAGATTGCCCCTGAGCTTGCCTGTCTTCATTTTGCCTACTCCTAGACCCACCCCAACACCCAGAACAGAATCCAGCCTCTAGTTGATGCTTGAATCTAATTGTGAAATTGACATCGTAAATGGGACCACTCTGTCCTTCTCTTACCTTAACTTCCTCTTCCTTCTTTCCTAGAGGGACCTTAACTTAATGACTCTCTACTTCTTTTATTTCAAGGAAAGACTGTTCTGCCCAATCCCCCTCGGGATTCTGTCTCCATCTAGTAGAGGGAATTTTATAATCCCTTCTTCATTGGTGCTCACACATGTGCCACAAAAGCCCTGCTCTGAGGTTTTGCCAGTGTTTAAATGAAGCATTAGTGAGGTTAGAGGACTTTTTAGGTCAAGCTCTGGAGGCAAGGGAGCGTGAACAGGGAGGAGTCCAGCCTAAGCACAACACAGCCGCATGTATGTGTGTCAGATACATGTATGTCAGGAGGCAGCGGTAAAAAAGGTGAATGTTAAGGTGGAAACTGAACACGAAGGATCTAGAGACCAAAATTTAGGGTTGATTCTATAGACAATGGAGCCCCTGATTTCAGTACAAAAATTGATTGAAAGGTAAGTCTGCTTTCATGAATAAAGAACGAAACTAGAGAATAGACCAGAGAACATGAGTAGAGCCAGTTCCTATAGGTCTCATCTCTTATAAGATGGACTTCTGGGTGTAAAGAGCTATTATTGGATTCCATACGATATTGGAAATAGGCTAGTATTTCATTTGATACCCATTTTCATAGTTCTAATCATTCTATAGGTCCTAGAAGCCCATGGATTGAAACCAGTTATTTTAAAACCAAAAGAGGTAAGGAAACTCAAGGAAAATATGTTCATAGTGCCTAAGTCTTTATTTATGCTGTATTTTCAGTTTTAATCTCAGCCTCAATGGTTCCTTAAATGTAGCTTGTGTGTTTGTTTCAAGTTCATCCCTGAAGAAGGGTCATCTCCATAAGAATTTAAAAGATTCTTTATGCCAGGCGTGCTGGTGGATGCCTGTAATCCTAACACTTTGGGAAGCCAAGATGGGTGGATCGCCTGAGCTCAGGAGTTTGAGACCAGCCTGGGCAACATGGTGAAACTGTATCTCTACCCAAAAAGAGAGACAAAAATTAGCCAGGCATGGTGGCGCACACTTGTAATCCTAGCTACCCTGGAGGCTAAGGTGGGAGGATCACTTGAGCCCTGGAGGTCAAGGCTGTAGGGAGCCATGGAGTGCAGTGCAGGGAGCCACTGCACTCCAGACTGGGCAACACAGTAAGACCCTGTCTCAAAAAAGAAAAAAGATTCTTCATGCCACAATGCACGGGGGGGGGGGGGTCTCTTAGGAACTTAAAACTTGAAATTGAGTTCTGTTAGGATCTCTGAGAGACACATGTTCTCAGCCAAAATTCCTTCGAATGCTCTAAGCTAAGAGTCTTGGACCAGAATTAGTTTTTTTTTTTTTTTTTTGGATGTCTCATCAATAACAGTAAGAATTTAAAGAAGAAATGCAACCTAATACACTAAAGATTTTATGTGCAGTCTACACTCCAGAGCTGCATTGCTGCTTTGGGAATGGGGATACTTAACGAGTATTTCATTTGCCAGATTTGTGCTTATGAGTTCACATATGATAGCACTTATTCTTCAAGGGCTTAAATAAACATTACTGTTCCATATTTTAGAAAACAAACATAGTTCAGCTGACTGGCTAATTTTTCTCTTATGAAAGCAAAAGATACAAAATCCACTGGTATGTAGGTTCGTCACAATAACCACAGTAGGAAACTTTGCTCTCTCCCCCAACAGGGCCTGGCACTCATCAACGGGACGCAGATGATCACATCCCTGGGCTGCGAAGCTATAGAGAGAGCCAGTGCTATTGCACGGCAGGCTGACATTGTGGCAGCCCTGACCCTTGAAGTGCTGAAGGGCACCACCAAAGCCTTTGACACTGGTCAGCAGAGTTCTTCCTTGCGGTTGTTACTCATTCAACCAGAGGTGGTGGGGTGACTGAGGTCTTTAGACACAGGAGTGGTGGGGGCAAGTGGTAGGGAAGGAGAAAATCCAAGTGCCTATGGCGTACCCAGTGTGCTGCTTCTTCATCTAAGCTATGGCTCACCTGATCCTTGAAAGAACCGCAATTTACAGATGCACAGAGCCTGGAAGTTGAGTGACTTGCCTCAGATCACCTGGGGATCTGGGTGTGTCAAGCTTTGTGTTGTCTTAGGAATCTTTTTACAGGACTTTAGAACTAGAGTAGGATTAGGGTTGGTCCCGACTAGAAAATTGGGAAAGAAAAACTATCGAATTGGTAGCTTATTTAGAAAGTAGTTAATTTCGACGACCCCCCAACTATAATATGAAAAGGGCAGAACATTGTCTAAAAGTAACTGAGTTAAATTAGGCCACTGTAGGGCTCCCTCCTGTTATTAGCTCTATTCCTTTAAGGTAGGCCCAGTGTCTTGAGTGGAATTCCCAGTGGTCTCAACATATAGTTTGCTATCAGATATTTAAAGTAGAAGGAATCAAGTCAACAAGGAAAATTGTGCTTTTGGAGGTAAGTTTCTAATTCTGAGTGGTGGCTAAGGACCCCTGGGACTTTTGAGGGTTGTGTCAGCACTGTAAATGGTCCTGAGACATTGATGGTCATTTATTCGAATATCAGAATTACTCGACCTGGCATGGTGGCTCATGCCTGTAATCTCAGCACTTTGGGAGGCCAAGGCGGGAGGATTGCTTGAGCCCAGGAGTTTGAAACCAGCCTGGGGAACGTAGTGAGACCCCCATCTTTAAAAAAATAAATGGAATTATTCAGACTTTTTCTCCTTCATCAATTCTAGACATTCATGCTCTTCGACCTCACCGTGGGCAAATTGAAGTTGCTTTTCGGTTTCGGTCACTCTTGGACTCAGATCACCACCCATCAGAAATAGCAGGTCTGACCATGTTTATGGGAGTGACCTATTTGGTTACGTGTTTTGTGAAAAGAATTGGTAACATGACCCCTGTCTCATCCCCTCCGCCTCTTCCACAGAGAGTCACAGGTTCTGTGATCGCGTCCAGGATGCATACACCTTGCGCTGCTGTCCACAGGTAAAAGCAGGGGAAAAAAAAAAGTCAATAAAAAATGCCAATAAAGTTTTTCTTTCCCCAGGTTCAGGATGAAAAGTTTTAAAACAGGCAAGTGTTAGAAAAACACGTAATGGTCAACTATAGTCCAAATTTCTTACTGACTCTATGAAAAGTTATGTATATTTTACCTTTATGTGTGCAATTGTTGTAAAGTTCTATTCTATATGGTGAACTATTTGTTTTCTTTTGATTGCTCAACTTACTTTCAGAGTATTTCGGTCTGTGCCAAGTTTCAGTCTATGGTGTAATAGAGTCCTCTCTAGAATAAATACCCTCATTTCCCTTTACTCAGCAAGTTATCTTTTCTGGCTAGCTTATTAAACAATAGATCAAAACACCTATGGGTAAGAATTGTCAAATTAGATCTACAGGAAGATTAAGTCCTCCCTGATATTTTAATAATGATAGCAGATTCTATGTGACAGGCACCATTATCACTTTCATGTATTATCTTTATCTTTCATGTATTAATTCATTTAATCTTCCCAACTATGAGAAAGATACTCTTTCTCCCATTTTGCAATGGGGAAACTGAGGCACAGAATTAAGTACCTTGCCCAAGATCACACAGATAGATTATTATTTCCTTGACTTCTGGGAGAAACCAGAAGCCAGGTGCTGCTTTAGAGCATTGTGGCTATCTTTGGGGTTTGTACAGGGTAGCTGCCTTATGTGTGAGCATCTTCTAATATGATACCTTCATGCTTCATGAACTTTACCACCTCGGATAATAGCTACCATTTGAGTAATTTCTGTGAGTCACATCTAAGAATTTGTTTGCATTATTTTATGTATTTCTCAAAAGTCATAAGTGCTATTATCTGTTTTCTGTCTTCCTCTCTTTTAACTATAAACCTAAGGAACTTGCCCAAGTCCTACCTCTAACCTGGGAGTGAATCTGCCTGTGTCTAGAGTTGGCATTCTTCCTCCCACACCATGCTGCTTTGTATAGATTGATCTAATGTGAATATGTATGATAATGAATTTATTCTAATTTGTTTCAGTGAAAACCCAAAAGAATTATAACAAAATTATCTTCATGTTCAAAATGAACAGAGTATAATTTCCATGGTTATAATTTAAGATAAGATTTCTGTAGTCTTTATAACTTTAAGATCAGATTTCTATATTCTTTTAATATTGGTATCTTCAGGTAATCAAATGGGTCATATACCTTATTCTGATTGTATTTTAGGTCCATGGTGTGGTGAATGATACAATAGCATTTGTGAAGAACATCATTACCATAGAACTGAACAGCGCAACAGATAATCCTGTATCTTTTGATTGTATGCTAACCTGCAATTATACAATTGCAGCTGGTAATTTTAAGATCTACTGAGACAATAATTTTGTGCAGCTTCTCAGTTCCATTGCTCCATTTCACAGAGTAAATGCATCAGTACCCGAGGCCCAGAGGTTAACTGACTTTCCCCACGTCAGAGCTGGTAAGTGGCAGAGGTGGCCTGTGAACTTACTCTCAGGTTCCAAGTCTAACATGCTATACTTTCAAAATGGACCCGTTCAAGATTTAAGAAGATATTTCCAGCATTGGCTGACATGTTTCCCGAAGACACTTGCCCTGAAACCCACTGCCAAGGTTGTTGGTGGAAGGGTAAAGACCTAGGTCACAAATGTGATTGCAGAGATGCTAGACTGTTTATGCAGGCCTCTCTGCTTCGAGTGAGAGCGATTTGTGTTACACAGAGGCCAGCCTTTTAACACTCACCAAAGTATTGATTAAAGAGTTATGGCTTCCTCATCCTGAGGTTTTTGGCATTTTTTTGTTTTTGTTTTTGTTTTTGGGACAAAGTCTTACTCTATCTCCTAGGCTGGAGTGCAATGGTGCAGTCTCGGCTCTCTGCAACCTCTGCTTCACGAGTTCAAGTGATTTTCCTGCCTCAGCCTCCTGAGTAACTGGAATTACAGGCATGTGCCAGCAGGCCCAGCTAATATTTGTATTTTTAGTAGAGACAGGGTTTTGCTGTGTTGACCAGGCTGGTCTCGAACTCCTGACCTCAAGTGATCCACCTGTCTTGGCCTCCCAAAGTGCTGGGATTACAGGCATGAGCCACCACACCCGGCCCCCATCGCGAGTTTTTATTTGTCCTGCGGACTTTGCTCAAATTAGTGCTTTTGCATTTGTTCAAAGAAATAGTAAGACTGATTCCATTTCTCAAGGATGGAGCTCCTGTCTTCTTAATGGTGTGGCTTATCTCAGAGCCATAGGGTTTTTTGCTATGGAATGTTTCATGATTACTTAGTTCCCCAGATGTTGAGGTGATCAGTCAGGAGTCACACTGGCAAAGTTTTCACGGAGACAGCACTGCCTCTGAAGATTACCAAACGCCTTTGGAATCTATTTTTCCTATTCCACATCTGCCTCAGTTCTAAATCCCAGAGAAAGTGCTGAATCAGCAGCCCTGAAAAGCAAGTCACAGGCTGGGGTAGCAGATGGTTATGTGATAGCTCTGTAAGGTTTCCCACGAGATGGCTTTCGTATGTTTTTTGACAAGCTTACTTCAGAATGTGTGTTTTATGTTCTCTCACATTGTTTACACTGAAATCAAACCCATACTAAATAAGCCTCAGGAATTGGGGGTCTCTCTGTTCACCTCAATACCACCCCATCCTCCAGATGGAATAGTAGTTTTTATGAACTCTATGTAGTCTTATCTCAGTACCAATCTTTTCACTCTAGGGAAGAGGTATCTCTTCTACGTTTACATCACTGCCTTTAAAGGGAATCTCATAGTTTTTAGAAATTACCATTTAATTACTGGGTATGGGGCAGGGGATAATTAATTCCGCACTAAATTCTTCTGCTACCACTTGCCTCAGCAAGAATTTCAGTCAAAAGTCTTTTTTTTAAAATTAAAGATTGCTAATTATTGATAAATTTCCAATAGGCTAGTATTTGGGAGTTCTCCTGCAATACTGGCGTTACCTGAAAGAATATGTTTCTCAATTTTCTATTGCAGAGATGGAGCCCCATCACACATGCTGGATATTATGGGAGTTAAATTCTAATTGTCTTCATCTAATAGCCAACAAACAAATTTGGAACAACTAGAGGACAATAAAAACATGTCTAAGTTCTAAACTGATGCAGAATTCCATTGCTACAGGGATTCAGAGAATGGAGAGGAGGCCACGGTCAAGGAGCTAGACCCAATGGGCTCACAGTTACATGTGCAGAACAGAGTAGTCCACACTTAACTAGGTTAATGTAACACATACATCTCCAACTCTTTCGAAGTTAGAACCTTTCTTGCACACAGCGAGTTCTCAGTTAATAGGTAATGAATATTCTTGAGCCCAGGAGGCAAAGATTAGCTCTTTAGAACCAGGAAAGAGGATCTATTACTGCCTTTTCCTGGGTGCTTGCTGGTTTAAGTAAAGGGCGTGATGGAATAGAATTATCTCAGGCTGGGTTTGGTGGCTCACGCCCTTAATCCCAGCACTTTGGGAGGCCAAGGTGGGCTGATCACTTGAGGCCAAGAGTTCAAGACCAGCCTGGCCAACATGGTGAAACCCTGTCTCTACTAAGAATACAAAATTAACTGGGTGTGGTGGTGCATGCCTGTAATCCCAGCTACTCAGGAGACTGAGGCGCAAGAATCACTGGAACCCGGGAGGCAGAGGTTGCAGTGAGCCAAGATGGCACCACTGCACTCCAACCTGGGTGACAGAGTATTACAGAAAATAAAACAAGGATTATCTCAGAATAATAATACTCAGCAAATTTAAACTTGCCACTTACTGAAAATGGATTCATGAGGACATATTGGCCACCATCTGCTGTTGAATGCTGACACCAGATTACTGAGTAAAGAATTCGAAAATTTTCTCAAAATTGATTGTTCCAGACATTTTGGTAGTTGCTTATCAGCAGAATTTCCCATTCAACAGATTCTTTTATGGAACCCAAGTTTGCAGTGCCCATTGAAGAAACAGAATTTGCTTTCAAACAGATGTGTTGGTCTCTGTTTTTAGTTTCAGGCTATAAACCTTTTGAGGGCAGGTACGAACCACCAGGTTAGTTCAGTTATGGTGCTTGAGAATCTAATCTCAAAAGAAAACATCATTTCAAGGTTCATGTTTTTTTGGCCTCCAAATTAGGTGTACATGATCCACCTTTAAGGCTTTTTGTTTTTTGCTTTTGTGAACTTTTATGTCTCTTGCAGGAAGACTTGTCTCTTTCCATCCATCCCACATTTGTACACGGACTGTCACCTCCACATTTAAAAAAGAGGGCGGGAAAGGGTTGTACTTGAAGTGACTGGCAAACGTTACCTTCAAGCCTTAACCTCTTTTGAAAGATGGTCTTCGCCAGTAGGGGAGAGACAATTTCTGGAGGAAACTTCCATGGCGAATACCCAGCCAAAGTAAGCTTTTTGAACTGCTCTTGACCCAGAAAGCACATTCCAATATAGGCTGACTGAATGGAGACCCTCTTTCAGGCCCTAGACTACTTGGCCATTGGCATTCATGAACTTGCTGCAATCAGCGAGAGAAGAATCGAGCGGCTCTGCAATCCCTCCCTCAGTGAGCTGCCTGCCTTCCTGGTGGCTGAAGGTGGTCTGAACTCTGGGTTCATGATAGCCCACTGCACGGCAGCAGCCCTTGGTAAGGATACTGCCCTTTTCCCGGAACACACGTCCATCCATCTAAGGGTCTTTCCATTTCACCCAGAAGTATCAAATGTGGTCTGTGAGTGAGATCTAACTTTTCACCACTTTTATTTGCATCCTAGCTTTCTCAGTGCAAAGGTAACAGGTTAATTCTAATATTTTTCAGAAAAAGATAGTTTAACAACTTCAATATTGTTATACTGATATACAATAATACAATAATAAGGCTGTAATGGACAATTTATCTGTGGAAAGCAATCTGACATTGCATATGAACTTCATCTCTACAGCTTTTTTCCAAATCTCCATTGGAAGACTATTGGAAAAAGACTAAGATGCTTATAGTTAATGGTGAAACTTGAACCGACCTATAATTAAACTTTAATTAAACTTTCAAACCTATAATTTAATTTTGGATACATTTCACTAAATATAACAACCACTAAAAACATAAAGATGTTGTTGCAACATAAATAAATGCTTATAAGCAGCAGGATACCCTGTATGAAAACTGAGCTTCAATATAGTTTATTTCTGACTCAAGATTGTAAGAGACAGATGGAGTAACACATCAGAACAGTTCCTGGCACTAAGTAAGTGCTAAGGGCCTCATTTATGTTCATTCACTTAATTGTCACAATTGTCACCTGAGGAAAGGGCTATTATTATCTATAGATGAATATCTGAAGATCTGAGAGTTAAGAGACTTGCCCAATATTGCACAGCTAGCAAGATGTAAAGCAGAATTCAAGCCTGTGAATTTTGGCATGCAAAACTGTGCTTTTACTTTAATTAATGAGGATCTCATTTTAATCCATACTAATCCAACCCTAAAACAGGGTTGTCAAATTTAACAAACAAAAACACAGGATGACTACTTAAATTTGAATTATTTGGGACATGCTTATACTACAAAAATTATGTTTTTTTAATCTAAAATCAAAATGTAACTGGGCATCCTCTACTTTATCTAACAACCCTACCCTAAAAGGCAGGATAGCATGAGTTATTACGTGCATAGACGCTAGATTAGAAGCCCAGCTCTGCCATTTACTAGATCTGTGAGCCTCTTTATCCTGTTGATCCTCAATTTACACCTGCATAAAATGGAGATGATAAATTTACCTAAGGGGGTAGTTTGGAGGATTAAATGAATTGATGCATATAAAGCCTGGTATATCATAAGCACTAAATAAATACTAGTTGCTATTAATATTATTCCCAACCAACACAAATAACCAACTAAGAGCCACTGAATTCACCTCCTCTGACTCAGTATCTTCTATTTGCTCACTTCTTATTAATAAAATAACCCTTTAACAGGTAGAAACTTCTCACAATAACATAGTGGGGGAGTAGTCATTGATTTCTAGAGAACATGATGGACATTGGGAAGCCTCATTTGAATATGTTTTAGTTTCCCAAGCTGCCTATTGAGGTTATTTGGCTTGCTTTCATTGCAGTAAAATTAGGGTTTTTCTTTCTTTGGCCCTTGTAAGTTATCTTTCTGAACAAGCCTCACCACAGGTTGCTTATCAATATAGTCCTCAGTTTAGGGTCCAAGGACTGGGGACTTACAGTGCTGAAACCTGGAAAGTCCTTGGCCAACCAACATGACCTTGACAAAGTAGCACAACCCTAGTTTAAAGCGAGATCATCTTAGGATATGATCCCATACGGCATAGAAAACAACAGAAACTTTACCCATGACCACTCTTAAAGCCTAAGAAAGAGAAGAGACTTTGAGTCTGATCTTTCCTGACTTCTAAGCTAGGGCAAGGGAACTTCCTAACCTAAGTCCTTGCTACTTATAGTGTAGTCCTCAGACCAACAATATGGCCATCACCTGAGAGCTTGTTAGAACAGCAGACTCTCAGGCCCCACCCAAAGCTTAGTCTCTTTGTTATAACAAGGTCCCCAAGTGGTTCATGTGCACTGGAAAGCTTGAGAGTCCCATATCTTGGTCCTCTCTAGAATTCCCCCTCCTCCCAGATACTTCTGGCAGTCATCGAGCCCATGTTTACATCCACTTATATCATCCTTGAACATTCTGAAGTCTTAAATTTTCTTGCCCAAGATTTGTGGGTCCAGCCTCAGTCCCCAAATGCCACGCCTGACTTCTGGTGACACAACCAAATTGATCTCAAGTACCTGAAATGGCCATCATGTCTCTTTCTCCCCTAGTCTCCCTGGCATGCTAAATGCTTCCCAGGTTTTCATCTTGGCCTTGTTATATTAGAATTCCCAGCTGTCCCATCCCCGTCTTACCTCAGAACTCACTATTGCTTTAGAGTCCTCACTTGGGGAAAAATACGACCTGCTTCCTTTTCCCAAAGCAGCTTTCTACCATCAGGGCTTGAATAACGTCCCAGATCTTCTGGAGAGTGTATCCCATGCCGTGGAGCACTCTGTGGAAGCCAGGGGTCCTTCAGACAGCTCATCCTATGAGGAGCACTTCTTAACTGGTACGGGTCTCTCGCAGTTTCTGAGAACAAGGCTCTGTGCCATCCCTCGTCTGTTGACTCCCTCTCCACCAGCGCGGCCACGGAGGACCACGTCTCCATGGGAGGATGGGCAGCCAGGAAGGCCCTCAGGGTCATCGAGCACGTGGAGCAAGGTAATGCTGATGAGTCCGGGATGGCGGGCCTCCCTGATAGACCACGGTGCCTGTGCTTCTCAGGTGGGATCGTCCACCAGCAACATCAGCATCACCTGGAAACCTGTTAGGAAGGCAGACTCTCAGGCCTCCTTCCAGGCCGGCTAATTCTACTCTAGGAGGAGAGCGGAGCAATCTGTGTTTAACCCACCCTCCAGGTGATGCTGATCTTCGCTAAAGATTAAGAACCTTGCTCTGTCGCCCAGGCTGGAGTGCAGTGGTGTGATCTCGGCTCACTGCAACCTCTGTCTCCCAGGTTCAAGCGATTCTCCTGCCTCAGCCTCCCAAGTAGCTGAAATTACGGGCGTGCGCCACTAAGCCAATTTTTGTGTTTTTAGTAGAGTCGAGGTTTCACCGCCTTGGCCAGGCTCGTCTCAAACTCCTGACTTCAATTGATCTGCCCACTTCGGCCTCTCAAAGTGTTGAGATTACAGGCATGAGCCACCGCACCTGGCCTGTTTATTCTGTTTTTAAAGAAAGAGGAATTGCTTTCCTTTAGGCATTTTTCTCTATGTTTCTAAGTTTACCCAACAGTATTGGAAGCAGATGGCTGACAAAAGAATCGCTCAATTTTAAGATAAATGTGAGAGTTGAGTCCTTTTTTTGGTGACGGTTGTATTGAGATATAATTCACATATGTTATACTTCACTCACTTAAACTGTACAGTTTAATGGGTTTTGGTAGATTCACAGAGCTGTGCATCCATCGCCACAATCAATTTTAGAATGTTTTCATCAGCCGGCACGGACACTGGTGCTCTTCAACTCTGACCTCCCTGTTCTCCCTACTCCCGCAGTCCTAGTCCTAGTCCAAATCTACTTTCTGTCTCCGTCTTTGTTTTTGTTGTTTGTTTTCCTATTCTGGACATTTCATGTGAATGGAATCCCATAGTCTTTTGTGTCTACCTTTTTTTAGTTAGTAAAATGTTTACTTTTTCTAATTTTTCATATAATCTTGCTCCTTCTAATAGTAAAACGTTTTCAAGACTCATGCATGTGGTAGCATGAATCAGTCCTTTATTCCTTTTTATACCCAAATAATATTCCATCATATAAATATACCACATTCTGTTTATCCCTTCAAACACTTGATTTGTTTCCACCTTTTGGCTAATATGAATAATCCTGCTATGAACATGTGCAAGTTTCTGTGTGGATGATGTTTTCATTTCTCCAGGGGGGAATTGCTGGGTCATATGGTAACTCTATGCCCATCTTTTTAGGAACTTCCAGACTGTTTTCCAAAGTGGCTACACCATGTTATGTTCCCACCAGCAGTATTTGAAGGTTGCGATTTCTCCACATCCTTGCCAGCACTTCTTTATTTATTTATTTATTTTTTTGAGACAGGGTTTCCCTCTGTCACCCAGGCTGGAGTGCAGTGGCATGAACGTGGCCACTGAAGCCTTGACTCCCTGGGATTAAACCATTATCCCAGCTCAGCCTCCTGAGTAGCTGGGACCACAGGCATGGGCCACCACGCCCAGCTAATTTTTTATTTTTTTGTGGAGATAGGGTCTCGCGATATTGCCCAAGCTGGTCTCAAACTCTTGGGCTCAAATGATCCTCCTGCCTCAGCTCTCAAGGTGCTGGGATTACGATCAGGAGCCACTGCACCTGACCTAGGACTTGTTATTATCAATCTACCATAATGTGTTCCTTATGTTCATTCTTCACAAGGATTCTCTATTGAACATGTTGCTCTGGTCTAAAGCTTAGAGTCACCCTTCTCTATCGATTATCTTCTATCTAGTTCATCAGCAAATCAATCCTACCTTCAAAAGACACCAATCCAACCTCTGCCATCTCCTTCTGATGGGTCCCCTTGTTTTAATTTCTTTTTCTTAAAATAATTTCTTAAATGGCTCTTGGTTACTCCCATTTTGAATTTTTTTCTTTTTCTTTTTAGATGGGTCTTAGTCCCCTTCTTTTCACTAGTGTTTCTCTCTAGGAACCACACACAATAAACTAGAATGAGCTTTTGAAAGCGTAATTTAGACCACATCATGCCCCTATGGGAAATTTACCAGTTACTTTCTATTGCTCAAGATAACATCCAACCCCCTTACTGAAGCCAATGGTAACATGGCTGGTTACATGACCCAGCTTCTGCCTGTCACTGCAACCTCTCTCCATCCGATTTTCAACCCTGGAACCCCAGTGTTGTTCTTGTATCTGCCAAAAAATGCATCCCTACCTCAGCACTTGCTGGACTGCTTGCCTGCAGCACTGGTCCCGAGGACTTCACTCATTCTATCTATGAAACTGCCTAGAATTCATCTGAGATGCCTTCCTTGTCTACCTCAGCTAAAGCAGCAACCATTATTTCATTTGTTTGTTATTATTTTCCTAACAGCACTTAGTATAATACCTGTGATATACTTAGGCTTGTCTTTCCTAGTAAAACATAAGGTCTATTGGGGCAGGGATCTTCTCTGTCTTGATCACACCCCTAGGTGGACCTAGAACATCTAGAACCATGCCTGGCCCAGAATGGGTGCTCAAATATTTGCATGACAATAAAGTTGGCACTATAGGTCCAAATGATAGATGCAGCTTGTCCAATGTAGTTCTCTCCTTTTATATCAGAAATGTGTAGTTGGAAAAAAAAAAAAAAAGCACTTTGTGTATCAAGCACGTTTATTGTTACTTAAATTTGCTTTGTCTACATATATTAAACAAATACCTATAAATATTGGAATCCGGTGATACTGGATATAGAGTATAAGCACCTGCTTATTACTAGTGATTCTGTGTTACACAGGTAACTAGTGTGGGAACACAGAAAGAATAATTCCACCTGATTGGGGCGGAAAGACATCTACCACTTGAGCACAGTGGATTAAACGGTGAAAGAGATGTACTTGGCCTCTGCCCTCTTAGAAATTTAAGTCTAGCCAGAGAAGTTGATATTGAACAACATGGTAACTTTTCGTAGCACTTAACAAAATTCTTTAAACAGTTCTAGGAGGAAATAACTGAACATGATCTAGTCTAAAAGAACCAGAAAAGGTGTTTCTGAAGAAGTATTTAAGATTAAGGCCTAAACAGCAAATAGAGCCAGCTAATGGGTGTGTGTATGTGTGCATGAATAAAAGTGCCACATTAGTTTCGCAAGGAAAAGGAAAGGGGATGTGCACAAAATATATTGTCTTGAGTTATATTGAGATGGGATATCCAAGTACAGATGCAGAGCTCAGGGAAGTCTGAAGATTCATCTTTTTTCTTTCTTTCTTTTTTTTTTTTTTTTTGAGACAAGGTCTCACTCTGCTGCCCAGTCTGGAGTGCAGTGGTGAGATCTCAGCTCACTGCAACCTCCGCCTTCCAGGCTCAAGCAATCCTCTCACCTCAGCCTCCCAAGTAGCTGGACTACGGGCATATGCCACCAGTGGGCTGGGCTAATTTTTATATTTTTGGTAGAGATGGGATTTTGCCATGTTGCCTGGGCTGGTCTCGAACTCCTGGGCTCAAGTGATCTGCCCGCCTTGGCTTTCCAAAATACTGGGTTTGCAGGCATGAACCACCGCACCTAGCCATGTCCTGGGATTAATGATGAAGGTCAGCATTCTCTGCACGGAGGCAGCTGAAAACTACTAGACATAAGGAGAGAATACCAGGAACAGAACCTTGTATTCGAGGGAAAAGGCATAACCTGAAACGTAATAGCCTATGGGAGGAAGGAGGGAAACCTTTTCAAAGGAAATAGCTTCAAGAGCTCAGGGTAGCAAAGGTCTGCAAGGTCAAGAGAAGCATCTTTTTTTAGAGAAAGGAACACAGGTATAAATTAATCTCAGAGACAGATAAAATGAATAGTATTCAAATTGTAAAACTTTGAGAACATATTTGCAATACATCTAAGTAGAACATATGTTTGCAGTATATCTAAGTGGTACCATTATTTATTTGCTTGGGATTATTTTAATTCATGTGAATTATACTCTGTTAAAGTGAAGATAATAATCATATAAAACCAAAAGGTGTTTCCATGGTTCTTCCGATACGTGTTTTCAGTGTGTTTAAGAAATTTATTTTGAGGATCGAAGATTTGAAGGATTATTAGGCCACAGAATATCAGCTTATTTCAAAATAAATGAGGGCCATTTGAAATATATCCAGCGAAATCAAGATGCATCGAACCCCTTGAATTTGTAACAAGAAAGTGTCAGACTTTTAAAATTCCAATTGATGGATTCAGGGAGAACTGCTAGCAACAAAGAGCATTTAACCAAATGTTGCAGAGGTAGCCACTTAAGGTTTTCCTGACATGTTTCGCATTTATCTTGCAAATATTTACTTACCAGTTTTTTCTGGTCTTTGACATTACCTATCAGACCACGCTTCTCATGATGTAACATCATATCACCAACACATATTGAACATTTTTTATGTGCATTCAGTCTTTTAATTCATTTAACCTGCACAGTAACGCTAAAAGGTAAGTACTATTATTCCATTTGATAGGACAGGAAACCAACGCAGAGGTTAAAAAATGTGCTCAGGGTTATGCAGATAGTAAATGGCAATGCTAGAATTGCAATCCCAGGCAGTTGGTTCAAGTTCACTGTCCTAACCACTCCCCTATACTGCCATATTGATTCCAAAAAACGAACTAGCATCTTCATGGTTTATTGGACTTCCATTTGCATGATTGCTTCATATATGTCCTCCCGTGGAAGTATGTCAAAATGAAATCGCTGTGAGTTGAGAGTATGCTACTTTAGTCAGATCTTTGTAATACCTGTAAGGTTTGGGACTGGGAAATAGGGTCATTGATTTGGCAATAAGCCAGGATTTATTCCAGTCATCTAAGTGGCTTTAAATGAGTAATATCCTTTCTCACTTGCCAACTCCTCACTCAACTTCTTTGATCAAGACGGATTACAAGTGTTTCCTATTTCCACCTTTATGTAAATTTCAAGTTGCTTTTAGTTTTGCTCTTCTCTTTGGCTTGAAATACCTGGCACATAGACCTCTGTCAAGGATTTGAAGGAGTCAGTGAATGCGCAATTGAGTCTTTAGTTGCCCTGGAACTAACTCTGTAATGTCTGTTTCAGGCCTTCAAGCTTAAAGGTTCTCAAGTCAACTAAAGCAGAAATCTTTATATTGTCTTTCTGAGCTAAGAACACTTATTAAATGTGCCATACCTGTGATAAATTTTGAATATTGGAATCTGTATTTCTTTACATTTGACCCAGTCTAGATTATGAAGAAGTTTTTCATTGAAATGTAATTCAAGGTTAAACCACTTTGGATTTCATTACTTGCCAAGAAAATTAGTTTAGAAGCTTAAAGTTGATCAGACTGTCTAGGCGGTTAACCCAAATAGAGTATTAAAAACATTTGACTTCTTGTCTTTCAATTTATGAAGTACATTATGAACTCTGGTGAGTTCAGACAGGTCACAATGGGAGAGGATGAAGTTGTGAAATTCACTGTGGACCTGGAAGCAATTTCTCATCTTCTAGTCCAATATCCCCACCTCTCAATTTGTATGAAATTGGAAACCATGAGATTTAAAGCATCTCAATGAAATGCATACAATTATTTAATAGAGCTGGGGCTCAAGATGAGGATCAGCTCTTCTTTCTGACCTCCTTCCCTACCCACATGACCCAAACTTGGCCAACAAACCTTGGTTAGAGGATGTGAATGGGGGGCATGGCAGATTTTGCTAGTGCAAATGAATGGGCAGCTTCCTGGGTAGGTGTGCGGATCTGGTAATTATTCAGGTAAATGTCTCAATTCTCCCCTTCTCAGCATTAAACATACAGTCAAGGGGTTAGAAAACCGGTTAAAATGGCAACTAAATACCAAAGCAACTTAATTCTACCAATAGACAGAGAACAAACCATCTGTTAGTTGGCTGGTGATGGGTGTCAACTTTGGGAAATCCACATTCCTCAAGCATGAAGTCAGACTTTCATAAGCTACCCTCTTGGAATTTCTTGTTTCAGTGCTGGCCATCGAGCTCCTTGCAGCCTGCCAGGGTATAGAGTTTCTACGTCCTCTGAAAACAACCACTCCGCTGGAGAAGGTCTATGACCTGGTGCGCTCTGTTGTAAGGTAAGATCAAACAGGTCTCTGAAAGTTACATCAGTTCAGCACGGTAAACCCTGGCAGGGCTTAATGTCTGGCTGATGGGTGAATGTGCTCTCCCTATAGGCCCTGGATAAAAGATCGCTTCATGGCCCCGGACATCGAGGCAGCGCACAGGCTGCTCCTGGAGCAGAAGGCAAGCTGGCCCCTTGGCTTGTTTCTTAATTTTCAATTGTTACGGGAAAGCAAAGTCGGGGATGGAGAAACATTGCCTTATTCTATTGTTTTTCTGGCTATTCCTTGGGAATGAGCAAAAAGGTATTTCAGCAACAACTTGCAGCACCACTAAGAAGCCATGTAATAAACACTACGTGCCCCAGGGTGCAGCCAAATGTTGAATATCTAAGGATTAGAAACAGAAATGGATTTTAAATGGAGTTTTGGGACAATATTCATGGGGAAAAATAAGATGTCAGGTTCATTGATGCCTCCCCACCCCTGCAAGATGTCCTCTTTGATTCAAAAGTATGTTCCCTTCTGGGTGACGCTATCACAACTACCACCACTGGCTGCAATGGCTGTGTAGACCTGGAGAGAACACCAAGGCCCAGGTGTTTACTTCAGAAGACTTTCAGTCTGTCTAGCGCTCTGGTGAGATGCGGGTTTTTCTTTCCTGCGTATTTCCACTGGTTACATTGACCATACACTCAGCTGCCAGGTGCAGATGTCCAGCGTGCTGGCTTATCTTTTAAATATCGTTTTTGAAGTGCTTTCAACCTTTTGAATAACTTGGGGGTGTTATGTTCCCTAGAGTCGCTTGATTTCCTCAAAACAGCTGCTCTGCTCTGGGGGAGTGATTTTCCCTGGGATTTTCACACCCATTATTTCTAAGCATGTCCTGCCGTCTTGGTGGGGAAGCTGCTTTTCTGCTGCCAGTTTTGGTGCTAGGAGGGAGGTATGTGAGAGTTAGCCTTTAAGAGTATTCATTTTCTAAGATCATAAAAAAGAATAGGAAAGGCTCCTTGGCTGTCGGTGGCAGTTAAAAAGCAGCTATAAACCAAAAACAGGGCCTTAATTTGATTCAATTAAAAAAAAATTTTTTTAGAGATGGGGGTCTTGCTATGTTGCCAAGGCTGGACTCAAACTCCTGGGCTCAAGTGATCCCCCACTTTGGCCTCTTGAGTAGCTGGGACTACAGGCACATGCCACCATGCCCGTCCAGGGCCTTACTTTGAGATGATGTTATGCTTAAAAAAAAAACAGGTTGGTGGGTGGGAGGTAAAAACTAACCAAGGATCTGAGGCAGTGCCTCTCCAGCGTTAATGTGGCTATGAATCTGCTGGGCATCTTGTTAAAATGCAGGTGTGGATTCAGTAGGTCTGGGTGAAGGCCAAGATGCTGACTTGTCCCAGGTGATGCTGATACTGCAGGGGCACAGGCCATGCTTTAAGTAGCAGGGTCAAAGGAACAGAGCCCCTGTGGCATGGAAATAAGGCAACAGGGAAATTCAATTCACTTCCTTTTATCATTTAAGGCTTGCTTTAGAAAACACACAGCTCCAGGCCATATGCGGTGGCTCACGCCTGTAATCCCAGCAAGCACTCTGGGAAGCCAAGGTGGGTGGATCACTTGAGGCCAGAAGTTTGAGACCAGCCTGGCCAACATGGTGAAACCCCGTCTTTACTAAAAATACAAAAATTAGCCAGGTCTGGTGGCATGTGCCTGTAATTCCAGCTACTCAGGAGGCTGAGGCACAAGAATTGCTTGAACCTGGGAGGTGGAGGTTGCCATGAGCTGAGATCATGCTACTGCACTCCAGCCTGGGTGACAGACAAAAACAAAGCAAAACAAAACAAAAAAACCACATAGGTCCTGTTAAGACCCTGGAGCAACTATCCTTCACTCTGTCCACACTGAATTCTCTGGGTTTTGTTATTTGCTTTCTTGTTTTGCCTTGGAAAAGTATGCAGCTTAAAATCTTTATGATGACTTTAGAAAGTTTTGGACTTTGTATATTTATAGTCTTTAATGCAACCAAAGACTAATTGACACAGGTCATATGTCAAATGGCTTAAAATAAAGGCAAGCAAACGGCAGCTGTGTCCAGTCATGTATAGAGGATGTTTTGACTTCGGATGAAGTTGATGTTTAATAGCATGTGGAAACAATGTTGTCAATATTTCAGCTTTGTTTTGTCCTTGCTTTTCAGGTTTGGGAAGTAGCTGCTCCATACATCGAAAAATACAGAATGGAGCATATTCCGGAATCAAGACCTCTTTCTCCAACAGCCTTTTCACTGAAATTTCTGCACAAGAAATCCACCAAAATCCCGGAGACTGAGGACCTTTAATGGGCTTTGTCATGGAGTAGCAGATCAGAGGGCAGTCAGTTTAGCACAAAGCAATACTAGGCTGAAGGAGAGACCTGAGAACTTTCCTAGGTAGATCAATCCATTGTATACTTCAGTTCTTCTAAAGTCTACTTTGGTTAGGCTGATGGCAGTATTATAGTTGCTAAATTCAGCACTGTGTTCCTGTTGTCATGGTTCAAGACCTACCAGGTATTTTCAGATTGTAGGAGTTTTCTTTCTTAACAATTTCAACAGGCCACTCACTCTTAAGGGTAAGAAGAATAACCACAATTGTATGTGCCTGTTTTTTACTCTTAGCATTAGATGAATTCAAATTTGGAAACAGATTGGTAGCAATTTTTTCTAAAAACATTAGGCTTTTGTTAACTTTTTTTTGTTTGTTTTTAATTTGCTTCAACCAGTTGACTTTCTTTGGCTAATTTTACTTTGCATGATATGCCTTAATATGCCTTCATAAATAACCATTTTAAGTCATAATTTGTCCTTAAGCTGCTTTTTTCTTCTATTAATTGGATCGTAGTAAAGAGTAGTCAATAGGGTCTTCAGCTATTAATTATAGAGGTGATTAAAACCAACAAGAGGTTTCATGTGCAAAGGAGATAAGGAATGAATATAAAGATTGCTATCTGGCTCTTATTAAACTGTGTATTTCGTATTTATCACTACACATATTCCCCAAATGCTTACATGGGAGTTTGAGGTTAGTATTTTCACTTCCTAGGTGTTAGTACTCTATTCACATGCTTATTGTAACCTTCCTCATTTCACAGATAAGGAATCTCTGGGGATTAACCAACCTCCTTTCTGTAATGGTAATCATTAAAATGAGTCCTATTGACAAAGGTCAGATGGAGCCCTAGAATGTATTACCCAATCTGTTTTTTCCCCCAAGAAGATAAAAGACCTTCAGGGATGGCTTAAGTGTACCTGTCCAAATGAAAGATGGGTCACATGACCTCTTGGCTTCCCAAGGCTAAGCTCTGTGACTTTGCAGCCATGTGTGCATGTATGTGCAAGGCCCTTCAAGTGGTCTGAAACCGTGGCTCTAAAAACCATAGCTGGTGGAGAGGAGGACAGACACACTTGCCAGCTTGCCTATCTGATTGCCATGTAAAATAGGCCCATCAGTGGACTTCACAATAGAGTTTTCACTCTTTAGATTTGCTACCTGTCCACCGGAAAGGTGGACACTGAAGTGAAAACTGCTGCCGAGAGAAATTCAGAGAGCAAAAAATGTGCTGAGGAGCCTGTTTACCTAAAGGTGGTTCTTGGTACTATTCTTTGTCAAAATGTGAACACACACAAATGAGGTTTGTGCATTGTCATCCGTGAGCTGCCGTTGAGCCAGTAGCCCCCAGTGGTCTGACGGTGCTCTTCGCTCCAGTTTGGGGAATGCTGGATTCTCATGGTCCCTACAGTCCTCCAGGTCAAAATGACACTTTGTCACTGAGTTTTCTACAGGGCTCTATTAGTAACTGACAACACACGCCTTCAAGGGAACTTCAAGGGAAACATGGAATAAACTAAGTCTCAATTGCCTTATGATGTCGCTTTATTCTTAGGTTTTTATAACAGTTTAGTGCCTCTAACAGCAGTTAATCAAATTTCTGAAGGATTCAGTTGACAGATGTCAACTATTTTTAGAACATATGCTTGACTCAGTACACTCTTTTTCCCATTGGCTAGCAACAAAAGAGTTGGAGGCATCACAATTTCCTCCCTAGCCCCGCAGGCTCACCTGGGCTTTGTCACAAGTTGTCTCAGGGCAGCCGGAGGAGGAAAACCCTAAAGCACAAGGGCTTTTCAAGCCCCTGTTGTGCCACATTCGCTAATGTCCTCTTCGCTAGAGCAAGTCACATTCCAGGCCCAGAGTCAATTTGGGAGAGTAACACTCAAGGGCATGGGCGTGTGATTTAGTGTGATCCATGGGCCCGTATCTGACAATCTATCCCATCAGAGGCCGGGCGCGGTGGCTCATGCCTGTAATCTCAGCACTTTGGGAGGCCAAGATAGGTGGATCACGAGGTCAGGATTTCAAAACCAGCCTGGCCAAGATGGTGAAACCCTGACTCTAATAAATTACAAAAATTAGCCAGGCGCAGTGGCAGATGCCTGTAATCCCAGCTACTTGGGAGGCTGAAGCAGGAGAATTGCTTGATCCCGGGTGGCAGAGGTTGCAGTGAACCAAGATCGCGCCACTGCACTCCAGCCTGGGTGACAGAGTGAGACTCCATCTCAAAAAAAAAAAAAAAAAAATCACAACCGGCAAAATTCAAAAGCAGATGCATTTCATACTGCTTTAAACCTGTGTCAGATTTTTGGGTCTGGTCACTAGATTGCTTTTTATTAAACTTTATGGTTCTCTCTTTGTAGTTCATTTTGCTTTATTTTGAGATGGAGTCTTGGATCTGTCACCCAGGCTGTAGTGCAAAAGTGCTATCTTAGCTCACTGCAAACTTCTGCCTCCCGCATTCAAGCAATTCTCCTGGCTCAGCCTACCGAGTAGCTGGAATTACAGGCATGCGCCATCACACCCGGCTAATTTTCGTAATTTTAGTAGATACATGGGTTCACTATGTTGGTCAGGCTCGTCTCGAACTCCTGACCTCAGGGAATCCACACACCTTGGCCTCCCAAAGTGCTGGGATAACAGGCATGAGCCACCGCTCCCGGCCCATTTTGCCTTTTTGCTTACTTTTGTTAACAGTATTAATTTATTAAGTGTAAACATTGAAAATATACCGAAAAAATAGTTGGAGAACATTAGTTTCAACCCAGAGGGTAGACTTCATTAGTCTAAAATAGAAAAGACAGTTAAATTACAATGCTTTAAAGGCTATCATAGAGATGTGGTAATGTGGGGAGGGGATCCAGCTCCAATTCCCATGTAAGTAAGAGAAGGAAAGCATTCTGGGCAGACGGAACCATGCTGCACGGCCCTGAGCAGCTCACTGTCCCCTAAGGAACAGTGTGAAGATTGGTGTGACTAGGGCTTAGAACTCAGAGCTGCTCAGACCTTAAAGTGTATGTGAATCACCCGGGGCTTGTTAGGACGCAGATTCCGACTCAACAGGTCTGGGTCCAACCAGAGGTTCTGCATTCCTAGTGAATTCCCGTGAGTTGCACCGGCTTGCAGCACACTGGCCTGGGAGGACTAGGGCAGTTTAGGGTAGATGTCGTCTTCTGCCTTCATTCAAAAAAGGCATGAATGCTATTTGTTTAAAGTGAGTGCCTGCTAGATGAAAAATCAGATGTGCTTCTCCTCCTTGTTTCTTCAACAGAAGAAGCTAGTCTTGTGTTGCTTAAGTTCCAGGGAAGAGCAGACCTAACATTCAGTTTTGGCCTTATGTCTATCTCCTGCATCCCAAATGCTCACAGTGCCTAGGTGACTGGTCACAAGGGAGCCATCACACACAGGAACTGTGTGCCCCTCACACTGTGTCAAGACTTCTTAAACAATCGCATGAGGTTCAGAGCTCCAGAGACCCCATCGTGATGACAACAATATGCAGTGTTACCCTTAATCTTCCAATGAGGGGCATTTTGAATTGCTTTATATTGACTAGAGCAAAGCCTCTTTCATTCAGGCTCTATTAACCTGACATTAGTGATCATTTGGAGAGTCAATCTTTACTTCTCATATCATTTCTTACCAAGTTTGGTAATGCAGTTGTGATTATAAAGATGACTGAAACATTTAAAAAGATTTCAAATCAACTCACATAGCTTTTAAAAACACCCATTTATATGTAAATAATTATCCACTCTTTACAAATAATCTTGTAATTTCCTAAAACACTCGAGTAGACAACGCTGCTGATCTACTTCCAGGCTGAAAGGAAACAACAACATTAAGAGCGAGAGCAAACGTTTATTGAGAGTTGTAAAATGTGTTTTACCCAATTGTAATGTGAAGAATCAACAATGTTTTAAATTTCAAAAAAAATTTACATGATTGTAGTTAGAAAAAATGCATCCATTTCAGGAAGGTCCCTATGCCTGTGTATTAAATGATGTGTCTTGAACGCTGCCGGGAAGCTCTGTTGCTGAGATTGAGAAGACCTTAGAAATGGAAGGACACTCTTCATCAGAGGACATTAATTCATTTGAAAAGCATCTAGAAAATAAACTATTTGGGGAAAGGAAATACTATTTGCTTAACAGAAGGCTGTATTTTAGCTTCATTGGGGTGTATCACTTAGATTTCTTTCCGTTCCCCAATGTTCACTAAATATAGTTTAAAAACTGAAACGTGAAATACAGACACAAAATGGAAATTTTAAGTCAAGCCTACTTTTCCCCACAAAGGCATTTTTGTGATACCCCATCCTATTAATCTACAGAATATTTGTAACTAATATTTGTGAAATAATTGGATGTTTTGTGATTTTAATCACAATAGGTTTACCTGTTTATATGTCAAATGCATGTGTTAAATGAAAATAAATCTATCCCTGGGGTTTTTTGAGTGACTTAAAAAGACATTGAAGTACATTTAGGTTTAAGTGATATAATTCTGGTAAATATTAAGGTGTTTTAACTTTTAATATAACTATATTGACTTATTTCATATAGGCAAAAAATCTTTTCTTTTCAAATCTATCTTGTTTTATAGATGACTTTTCCTTTAGCTATAACATATTCAATTAATTCATGATGGCCTCCGAACTGGTAAATCAAATGCTCCCATCTAGAAAAAAAAAAAATTACTTCAATGTGCGCAAGTAAAAATTATTACTTTATCAATAAATGCTAATTTTAAAATGCATTCCCTACACATTTATTTACACCTAGTCAATGGTATTTGGGCTTTCTAAAAAACAGTACATAACTAACTGGTCTATGGCAAATCAAACATTATTTAATAATATCATTTAAGTACTTGATCTTAAAATATTTGCTTCATTAAGTTATACATAAATGTCACCATCAGCATTATATTCAATACAGGGAGTGGTTTCTGATCATGGAGAGAATTTTAAAGCAGGTGTCTCTGGAGGACATGAGGTTCAAGGGCTGCAATGGGCTTGTAAGAGTCAAGTAGCCATAGGATTTACGGCTTGTAGATCTGGAACAGTAAGACCCTGATATGGTTTGGCTGCTCTGTCCCCACCCAAATCTCATTTTGAATTGTAGCTTCCATCATTCCCACATTGTGGGAGGGACCCGGTGGGAGGTAATTGAATCATGGGGGTAGGTCTTTCCCATGCTGTTCTCGTGATAGTGAATAAATCTCACAAGATTTGATGTTTTTATAAATGGGAGTTCCCCTGCACACGCTCTCTTGCCTGCTGCCATTTAAGACGTGACATTGCTCCTCCTTTGCTTTCCGCCATGATTGGGAGGCCTCCCCAGTCCTGTAGAACTGTGAGTCAATTAAACCTCTTTCCTTTATAAATTACCTGGTCTCGGGTATGTCTTTATTAGTAGTGTGACAACAGACTAATATCACCCTGGAGGCCCAGGTGGCAACAGACTGTGGGTGGGTGAGTGATAAGCCACCAGGAACAGGAAAACTAAGTTTAAGCTTTTGGGATCCAGTCGGCATGAGAAATCAGAGAGGGAATGAATCAGAACCAGGGTGACAAGCCAGAGTTGGGAGCTAGTTGAAAATCAGAAGCTGAGCAGAAAAACACAAACACACGCCAGAGGGCACAACCCGGCCAAAGTCCAGGTAAACAGAGCAGAAACCTGGAAATCTACAAAAGATACCAGACAGATGAAGAGATCTTGAAAACTTGATCCGCCCTGTCGTTGAGGGCCTGTCAGTAGATTTGCTCATTGGAAAGGGGTCAACATAGAGGGGACTGGCTAGTATCTGAGTCCACACAGAGTCTGACACTAATAATTAGTGGAAAAGGGATTTAGGCCTCATCTCTATACTTCAGTGGGCACAATATAAAATATTTCCCTGGTGAAATATTCTTTATTCTTCAGGACATATGGTAAAAGTGTTACATCAAAAATAAACAAAGCCAGAAAGCTCGTTAAAGCAATGAGGATAGATTTAATTTGGGAATAACTGCTGCAATAGAGAAAGAGTCCAGCAGAGATTATTAGACTCACTCCCTAGACTCACTCCCAGTCTATGATCGATCATTCGGGAGCACACTAAGTTGGGAGCACACTCACCGGGATGAATTGATGATAATGAGATCTCCCTGTTTGCCAACTTCCAACGATCCGTGTGTGTGAGACTTTCCCAGTGCATAAGCTGCATTGATGGTGGCAGCAGCCAAGGCCTCAGGCATGGACATTCTCATGTTTACACAGGCCAGATGCATGACCATTGGCTAAGGCAGGAAGAGAAAAGTGTTGGAGGAAAGTGACATATGGCACTGCAATTTAAAACATTTCTCAACACAGCACAACAAACAGAGGCAGTTAAAGGTATAGGAGGAATTGGCTCAATTGCAATGGGAAAAATCGAAGTTTATACATAAAGGTTCTTATACTTTGGAAAAGATTACTTTATTAAAGGGATTGTGTATTTAATATTTATTGACAACTTTTCAAGACCACTTACTGCACACAATGAAGTTCACTTCCACCCTTACTAACTAAGACCTCTTGGAGTTTTTGCTATTCTCTGGAGAAAGGAAATGGGTTATTGTAAAACCACAATGCTCAAAGCTGAATCAGAAAATAATGCATGTAGAAGCTTCTCTCCTCTCTCTATGCCTGCAGGCATTTATCTGGGACAGAAAAATCCAATTACACTGCTGTCTACTCCTTTTTTTCTTGTTTCACAGAAAGTATTTTTAGATTTTTAACACTGTTTTAACAGCTAGTGAAATATTTTTAAATTATTTATATGCTTGGTAGATAGTCTGCTCAGAAAGGCACATGAAAAAAATAATTACCATTGAAAAGCAATATGCATTGGGATTGAAATCACTTCCCAGAGCAACTATTACTCCTTCATCTAACATCTTCCTGGCTCGAGGTTGTTTCAGTCTAAGGCGAGGAAAAAAATATGTCAGTCTCTAGAATGGGAACTTTTGTAAAATAGCTGTTCAGAACAGAAGAGAACTTGAGACAGTCAACGCCTTCATATTCTGGAAGAAGAAGCAGAAGCTCAAGATTAAATAATTAGTGGTAGAGTTACATATATAATTCCAGGACTCCTGATTTTTATCATTCTACTTTTGAAATTAGATACGCCTAACTTTTAATTAATGATCGTTTATCTCATCCATCTTACATATTAAGGCATTCTTGCAAAGGGAGGAAAATATAACTTACAAATGGTTTTGAAATTTAGTAAGCTCTTTTGGTGACTCCCAAATTAAATAATAAGTGAGGTTACACTGTGCTTTTTTTTTTTTTTGAGATAGAATCTCGGTCTCTTGCCCAGGCTGGAGTGTAGTGGCATGATCTTGGCTCACTCCAACTTCCGCCTCCTGAGTTCAAGCGATTCTCCTGCCTCAGCCTCCCAAGTAGTTGGGACTACAGGTGCCCGCCACCATGCCTGGCTAATTTTTGTATTTTTAGTAGAAATGGGGTTTCACCATGGTGGCTAGGCTGGTCTCAAACTCCTGACTTCAGGTGATCCACCCATCTTGGCCTCCCAAAATGCTGGGATTACAGGCATGAGCCACTGTGCCAGGCCACAATATGCTATTTTTATTAGCTCCATTTTGTAATTTCCTATGCATTTCTCTCCCTTACCCCTCTTTTTTGGTTTTTTTTTTTTTTTTTTTTGCCTCAAACATCTTTGTAGGTCCTTTAAAATCTTGAAGGCCCAAGAATTTAGTGTGTAAAATGTTTATACTTCTTCCTGAATTAGGCATCTCCTTGACCTCCCTGGTGAAATATTCTTTGTTCTTTAGGACATATCTCAAAAGTGTTACATCAAAAAAAAGCAAAGCCTGAAAGCTCGTTAAAGCAATGAGGACAGATTTAATTTGGGAATAACTGCTGCAATAGAGAAAGAGTCCAGCAGAGATGATTTTTGCCCTAGAATCACTCCCAGTCTATGATCGATCATTTGTAGGACCACTTAAAATGTTTTTCAACAATGTATGAGAGAAGGTGAGTGAAGCAGAGACAGAGTGAGGAAAGGGTACAGCTTCAAATGTCCCTGCAGGTCATTTGAATGTCCCTCCTCCCCTTCCATAAATACTTAGGGGTAAAAGAGAATAAAGTGAGGCTGTAAAAGTATTAAGGGCGCTCCATAAAAACCAAGGTGACTATTTCCTGAATACATTTAAATATTACATGCAAATATACATAAAATACATGATTAAAGCAAGTCCTTAAGTAGCATAAGGCAATGATTACTCTGGAAATGAGAGTCAAGAGAGGGTTCAGGGGAGAGCAGGGGGCCCTGCTGGTCTCTCCTGATGCAGAGATCAGAAAAATACAGAAACGAGAAGCCAGAAAGCAGAGTGTGGCCTTCACTTCGACTGCCCTTGTGGTCCTAACAGGAGGCTAAACCTGTCTGTGGCAATGGCAGATGACAGCCTCTGCTGGCATAGGAACAAGGTTCAGACTTTTAATGCTGAATTGCCCTCCAGTACCACAAAGTCTTACGCTTTTGCTCCATGTCAAGAGATTCAAGACCAGTTAAAGAAAGCCTTTTTTTTGAGATGAAGTCTCACTCACTCTGTTGCCCAGGCTGGAGTGCAGTGGTATGATCTTGGCTCCCTACAACCTCTCCCTCCTGGGTTCAAGCGATTCTCCTGCCTCAGCCTCCCTAGTAGTTGGGACTACAGGCACGTGCCACCATGCCTGGCTAATTTTTGTATTTTTAGTAGAGATGGAGTTTCACCATGTTGGCCAGTCTGGTCTTGAACTCCTGGCCTGAAGTGATCTGTCCACCCTGGCTTCCCAAAAGTATTGGGATTACAGGAGTGAGCCACTGTGCCCAGCCGAAGAAAGCCTTTTTTTCCCAACAAAAAAAAAAAACAAAAAAACAAAACTTATTTCTTGGATGGTGGAGATAAATATTGATTGATGACTTAGACTGATGACACTTGAAATGCATAAGACATTGGTCATACCAAGAACAGTTATTGATATTTCCTGATTGTAGTTTACATTGTGTTTACTCTTTAAATTAAGAGAATAGTAATAATAATAAAAATGTATAATATCATATATGTGCATATAAAATTATAGTAGATTTGAGAAAAGAACTGAAGTATTCCTTTCTTCACCCTTCTAAAAGTTACTCGGAGCCTGGTCTTACCTAACCTCAGCACAATTCATGTCTTGGGCTGGATAATTCTTTGTTTTGGGTAGCTGTTCTGTGCAATGAGGAATGTTTAGCAGCAACCTTGGCCTCTACTCACTAGATGCCAGTAGCATCCTAGTTGTGATAACTAGAGATGTCGCCAGACATTGCCAAGTGTCCCCTGAGGGACAAAATTACCCTGGGGTTGAGAACCACTGTCTTAACTGCAGAATCACTCCCCATGCAAAAGACCACATATCCTAGCTACACAGAAAGCACCTAGTCCTAAGAGAAGATAAACTTCCTCTTGACTGCTGGCCTCCCAGACCACAAACTCGGATATCATATAAGTAAGTGGTACAATGGGAAGGGTCAGAAGACATCGGATCTCATATTAGTTAGAATCAGAGCAACAGTAATAACAGATGAACTAAGTATATTCAATTCATAGGCAGCATACAGCAAAATATCTGGGGAGATTTTACAAAATATATGTCTTCTCTTTCCTCCCACCCCCAGGATTTATGAAGATTTGTGACAATTATGGTACCCACTAACATCCCTTTAGAAAACAGCTCATGCAGATTCTGAATACTGCTAAATATCTTTAACATCTTATGCATATATTTAAAAGCATTGCACCTATTTCATTATTTACTAATTATAAAAATAATGCATAGTAATTATTTTTAATTGGAAAATTCCAAAATCCATGGGAAAAAAAAGAAAAAGAAAGCTCCATCTTCCTCAATAATCCTACCACACAAAGGCAATCTGGGTCTAAGTTCCTTCCTCAGGGAAATTCATTTACGAACATCAGTCCAGGGCTGGCATCTTCATTAACTGAGTTTTCTTCATCTGCATTTTTAAGGGATTTGTAATGGCAGTGAAATAATGTCTGGGCACTTTGGACGTCTGTGTCTTTACAGCTTGTACTTGCAGCTCTTGGGTCTGGGGTGAGAAACGACCTTACCTCAGCATGTACGCTGTGGTGGGCAGAAGGACGGCAGAGCACCTGGCCGTTGCCATGGCAACAATGCCTTCATCACTCACTTCTTCCAGGTGGCTGATTGCCTGCGCTCCCAGTTCAGCCCCAAGCTAAGGAGAATGGGCAGAGAGGGAAAGATTTAACAAACAGCAACAATGAATCGATGAAGTTCCATTAAATTATTTTTTGTTTGTTCGTTTGTTTGTTTTCTGAGACAGAGTCTTGCTCTGTAGCCAGGCTGGGTGCAGTGGCGCGATCTCGGTTCACTGCAACTTCCGCCTCCTGGATTCAAGCGATTCTCCCCTCTAGCCTCCCGAGAAGCAAGGACCACAGGCGCGTGCCACCATGCCCAGCTAATGTTTGTCTTTTTAGTAGAGATGGGGTTTCCCCATGTTGGCCAGGATGGTCTCGATCTCTTGACCTCGTGATCCACCTGCCTTGGCCTCCCAAAGTGCTAAGATTACAGGCATGAGCCACCAAGCCCGGCGTAAATTGTTTTTCCCATAAAGAGAAACGGCGTTTTATTATTAAGATTTCTTGCCAACCAACTGTTGTAAACCCAATCCCCCAAATGGGTGAAGGGTTTGTAATGGGCATTCATTTGAAAATTAGCTAGTGGGCTACTTCAAAAACTATTCTTAAACACAAATCCTTCAGACATTTTCTGAAACAGAAAATTCTATGGATCAAAGGTGAGAGAAGGGGATCTAGAGCTATTTGGGAGAATTGGGAGGAATTGGTGGTTGGACGAAACGTGGTAGGTGAGGGAGAGGCAGCAGTCAAAATGATATCCAAGATTTTGACTTAAGCAACAGACAGGTGATGGTGTCATTCACTGAAGCAGAAAACGGGACAAGACTTGGAAACAATGCTAAGAGATCAAGCTGGATATAATGCAGTTGAGAGGCGTGCAGGTGGGGTATCTATATCTGTCTTTAAGCTCCAAGGGCAGTTGTTTATTTAGGTCTAAGGCTTTAGAGGAGAGAAGCCTAGACTCAGGACTGCAGGGACTTTGTCTTACTGCTGAATTCTCAATGCCTAGAACAGTGCCTGGCACACAGTATTCATTCAAATATTTGTTGAAAGGATGAATAAATGAATTAATTTGAGCAAAGATATATGAATTTGAAAATCATCCTGTGGCTATTTTTGGTGTGCTCCACTAAAATGATTTGGATGCTGCCACAGAAAGATCTGAAAAGGTCCAAGTGAAATTAATATACTGTGCCAGTGTGGCTTTGTGTGCTAAGAAAAATACATTAGAAATTTAGTAAAAGAGATCACTGAGGTAATTCTTTTTCTTTTCTTTTCTTTTTTTTTTTTTTTGGAGATGGAGTCTCGCTCTGTCCCCCAGGCTGGAGTGCAGTGGTGCGACCTTGGCTCACTGCAACCTCTGCCTCCGGGTTCAAGCGATTCTCCTGCCTCAGCCTCCCCGAGTAGCTGGGATTACAGGCGCATGCCACCATGCCTGGCTAATTTTTTGTATTTTTAGTAGATATGGGGTTTCACCGTGTTAGCCAGGCTGGTCTCAATCTCCTGACCTCGTGATCAGCCCACCTCAGCCACCCAAAGTGCTGGGATTACAGGCTCACGTGAGCCACTGTGCCCGGCCAGTTCTTTTTCTATTAATACACCAGTGGATGATAATGAAAGTAAATGATCAGCAAAAAAGTAAGTTTTTAATAGAGGTCAGGGTTTTCAAGTCTCAACCAGACCAATCTGTACATTGTTCAAACAAATTTCCCCATTCAGTATCTTTTCAGAGGGCTTTGAAGAAACTAATTAAGTTTCCCATAGCATGAATGTGCAAGAATGAATGTTGATGAGGGGAAAACTAAAAGTCAGCCACACCTCAGCAGCCTTCATTGGGTGGAGTTCATCCCCATGGAAGTTAATCTGTAACCCTATGTCTTTTCCACGTTGAAGAATCCTTCTGGTGGAATCGAGATCAAAGACACCTTCCTCACAAAATACGTCGATATTGTCCACGTGTATTTCCCCATTTCTGCCAAGTTCCTTCAGCTTTGGGAGGTGGTTATTGATGATATCATCAGCAGCTTCAGTAGCAGTTTTTCCTCTGGGGGAAGAAAATGAGATTGACATGGGCAAATATTAAAAACAAAAAACAAAAGGATAGGGTTATCTGGCATTTGAAGAACCTGAGGAGCAGTAGAGGTAAATGACTTCAAGCCTCAGAAAGGTAGAGAAAGACTCAAAGCTATGACTCTGGGCTCTTAACTATTGGGCCATGTTTACATAGTGGAGGTATTGACAAGACTTCTGTATGCACTGGCCCTCTACACAGAGACTCAAATAGTTCATCCATTCTGGCAGACCTGTGTTACCTTTGGGGATGCCAGCAAGGCTACCTGGTTGAAAAGCTTAATTTGGTTGGGTGCGGTGACTCATGCCTGTAATACCAGCACTTTGGGAGGCCAAGATGGGCAGATAACTTGAGGTCAGGAGTTCGAGACCAGCCTGGCCAAAATGGCAAAAACCCTCTACTAAAAATAGAACAATTATCCGGGCGTGGTGGCATGTGCCTGTAATCCTAGTTACTCAGGAGGCTGAGGCAAGAGAATTGCTTGAACCAGGGAGGTGGAGGTTGCAGTGAGCTGAGATCCATCACACTACTGCACTCCAGCCTGGGCGACAGAGCAAGACTCTGTCTCCAAAAGAAAAAAAAAAAAGGTATAATCTTCCTGTAAAGGACACTCAGAGGTCATCCTGGATACTCCCCCTGATAACCTACCTGTGGTCCCCTTACCTGAGCCCAGTTATCACCCTGCCTTTTTCTTCCTCCACAATGTTTCCTGAAGCACTTGCCTTAGACTTTCTGCCTCACCATCTGGGGACATGGGGAAGAGGGATAGTACGAGGCTCTGAAATTCTCTCAAATTCTGGTGGAGTTGGGCATGGTACCTCATGCCTATAATCCCAGCAACTGGGGAGGCTGTCGCAAGAGGATTGCTTGAGCCCAGGAGTTTGAGGCTGCAGTGAGCTATGACTGCACCACTGCACTCCAGCATGGGCAACAGAACAAGACTCTGTCTCTAAAAAAAAATTAATAATAAGAAGAGTAGATAAAATAAAGTTCTGCAGTAGTTATATGTTAGAAAAGCCTGGGCTTTTAGAGTCAGGTAGACACAGAGTTCTACCACATAGTGGTCACATAACTTAGGAGATGCTCTTTAGCTGTTATTTGAGCGCAGGTTTTACCAATGGGAATCAAGATGCAGACCTCAGAGGCTCATTGGCAGATGAAGAAAATTTTTGTGAAACTTTAGCCCTATATTTGGCACACAGAGGGCTCTCACTCAGCAAAACCATTTGGGTAGGTGGGTAGAGGTGGACTGTGAGAGACAGACACTTACAGAAGTTCTTTCTTTCTTTCTTTCTTTCTTTCTTTCTTTCTTTCTTTCTTTTTGAGACGGAGTTTCGCTCCTGTTGCGCAGGCTGGAGTGCAATGGCATGATCTCGGCTCACTGCAACTTCCACCTCCCGGGTTCAAGAGATTCTCTTGCCTCGGTCTAGAGTAGCTGGGATTACAAGAACGTGCCACCATGCCCGGCTAATTTTGTATTTTTAGTAGAGATGGGGTTTCTCTGTGTTGGTCAAGCTGGTCTCGAATTTCTGACCTCAGGTGATCCACCCACCTCGGCCTCCCAAAGTGCTGGGATTACAGGCGTGTGCCACCATGCCCAGCCTACCAAGTTATTTTTAATTCTCAAGACAATCATATAGAATAGGGTGGCGTTTAGCTCTGTTTCACAGATGGGTAATTCATGTTCAGAAAAGTTAAGTCATGACCTCAAAATCACCCAGCTGGAAGTAGCCAAGCTGGATTCAAACCCAGGTCTGGCATCACTTCAAACTGAGACTTTTCCACCATGCCACACTATTTTCTACTGAAAAAGAAAGCAGACTGTTATACACTGTATATTCTGTTTGGAAAAAAAAAATCTACTGTTTTCTATAGAGAATGTCTCAAGAGTCTCAGTGAAATTTTAAGCTTTAATAATTTCAGAAATATAAATGCTAAAAACTTACAATAAAGATCACTGGAAATATTAAATATTTATGTTTCTTTTCCACATAACTAGTTTTGTGAATTTTGAAAAATAAATTTTGATGTTACTTTTTTAGTTCCTCTGATCGAAGATGATAATTAACATGAAGGGTTAATTTTTATTAACATTAAATATTTATATTTTTCCGTTACACAGTGACTATAGCTAATAGCAATGTATTGTTTTCTTAAAAATTGTTAAAAAATAGATTTTAAGTGTTCTCACCACAAAAAGTGGTAAATATGAGGTAATGCATATATTAATTAGCTTGATTTAGCCATTTCACAATGTATACATATTTTAAAACAACATACTCTACACAATAATATATTATTTGTCAATTTAAAAAGACATTTTTTTTTTGAGATAGAGTCGCACTCTGTCGCCCAGGCTGGAGTATAGTGCCACAATCTCCACTCACTGCAACCTCCGCCTCCCCGGCTCAAGCGATTCTTGTGCCTCAGCCTCCTGAGTAGCTGGGATTACAGGCATGGGCCACCGCGCCTGGCTAATTTTTGTATTTTTAGTAGAGATGGGGTTTCAGCATGTTGGCCAGGCTGTTCTTAAACTCCTGAGCTCAAGTGATCCACCTGCCTTGGCCTCCCATAGTGCTGGGATTATAGGTGTGAGCCACTGCACCTGGCCTAAAAAATAAATTTATTTTCCAAAGTTTCCAAAATCAGATAAATGTAAAAGAAATTTAAACAATTAGATTTTTTTTTTTTTCCTCTGAGACGGAGTCTCGCTCTGTCGCCCAGGCTGGAGTGCAGTGGCCGGATCTCAGCTCACTGCAAGCTCTGCCTCCCGGGTTTACGCCATTCTCCTGCCTCAGCCTCCCGAGTAGCTGGGACTACAGGCGCCCGCCACCTCGCCCGGCTAGTTTTTTGTATTTTTTAGTAGAAACGGGGTTTCACCGTGTTAGCCAGGATGGTCTTGATCTCCTGACCTAGTGATCCGCCCATCTCGGCCTCCCAAAGTGCTGGGATTACAGGCTTGAGCCACCGCGCCGGCAAACAATTAGATTTTTAAACAATGATTGTAAGTCTGTAGTATTGTATTTATATATCTAAGTTATCAGTGCTTAAGACCGCACTAAGACTTTGGAGGCACCTTATGCATGTTCAAGTCCTGGGTTTCTTTTAGATAGTTCAATTGGCTGTTGGAACCATGAGCCTTCCTATTTAGAAATTTCAGGACCCAAAGGAACTCTGGACAAGTAAAATGCAAGTGCAGAAAGGAACAGAGTTCTCTACGGTAAGGCCATGTAGGAGGAACTTTTAGATAAAGGGGAAGGCTAAAAATCATTTACAACAACAAAACAAAAATGTTTGCTGTTAAGAAAGCAAACAGATGAACAAAAACGAACCCCTTTGAGTCACCTAGACCACGAGGTTTGAACTACCTCCTAAAGAGTGTTACTATTAATTTCTAAAGTGCTTTTAGAAATGCTAATTAATTATCATGGGAAATTATTCAAATTAATATGTGTAATTTTAAAACACCTACAAGGGGCCATTTCTTTTTCTTAACCCAAAGAGCTTGAAACAGCTTTTCTATCATAATTAAAGGAGCAGCAGACTGATGAGGCCAAGGGATCGCCTTCCTAAAACCGAGTCTGCGGGATAAGTGGCCATTAGAATCAGGTCTTTCCAAAGACTTCTACCCATCTCCCTGCAAGAGCTAAAGTGCTAATGCACCTCCACCCCCGGGGCTCATTTTCAATGCTCTGAGTGAAACCCCGGTCCCCACTGGCTAAGATTACTTAGGCACTGAATGAGCCCCGCAGTATGTAGCCGAGATGCCGATGTCCAGCTCCCGCCTGGCGCGCTCAATCACGCGCAGCATCTTGAGCTCGGTCTCCAGGTCGAGGCCATATCCGCTCTTGCACTCCACCAGCGTGGTGCCAGCCCTCATCATGCACTGGAGACGCTGCTGAAAGGAGCGGAACAGCTCCTCCTCTGAGGCTTGGCGCGTGCGCTCCACGGTGAAGTGGATCCCTCCTCCGGCCTGGTGAATTTCCATGTAGGTGGCCCCTGCCAACTGAACACACGCCTCACCTTTAGGCAGGCAAATGCAAGGAAGTTGCAGGGAGGTCTGAAGAATCTACCTCCAGGGGCAATATTATGTAATGACTAAGAAGCCATATGGCACAGGCACCAATCCATCGGATTAGAAAAGTGCTGGGATACACAGTCCTGGAAGCCCCTAGTCTGCCAGACACTGGATTGTGGGGAGCCCCAAAGAGGTCTGGGGAAGACACTGGAGTGGTAGAGATGGGAGATGTGGTGGGTGGCCTGTTGGGATCTCAGGGCAGTGGCAATTAAAAACTGGCACAGGCCGGGCGCGGTGGCTCACACTTGTAATCCCAGCACTTTGGGAGGCCGAGGTGGGCAGATCAGAGGTCAGGAGTTCAAGACCAGCCTGACCAACATGGTGAAACCCCGTCTCTACTAAAAATACAAAAATTAGCTGATTGTGGTGGTGAGCACCTGTAGCCCCTGCTACTCGGGAGGCTGAGACAGGAGAATCGCTTGAACCCGGAAGGTGGAGGTTGCAGGGAGTGGAGTTCGGGTCACTGCACTCCAGCCTGGGTGACAGAGCAAGACCCTGTCTCAAAAAAACAAACAAAAACAAAAACAAAACAAACAACAACAACAAAAATAACCTGGCACAGGAGTATTGCAATATTTTAACAAGTCAATCAGCCCACAATGTGTACTTGCTAAGTATCAGCCCTCCCTCCATCCCTCAGCTTGTTTGAGAAAACAAAGCTTAGGCAATTCAGGAGTTGCAGGGAACCCCATTGCAATTATTCAGATCTCCACTAAAGCGGCCCCGGGAAGTCTCCTTGTCTCAATATTTGGCCATCAGAGTTTGGAGCTTGACCTTTGTCACTCAAAGAGGCTCTTTCTGGGGTCCCACTGGGCTCCAGTTGCTCTGGGCAGCAAGGAGTATGGTGCAGAGAAAGGATGCAGGCCTGGGGTCTCCTGGCCAGAGTTTTCATCTGGGTTCTGCCATCCTCCATCTGGTGGCCCTAGTCAACACTCTTCCCTTCTCTAGACCCGGCTGTCTCTATCTGCACAATGAGAGGACTGGACTGTAAATCTCTTTCTCCATCTGTACAATGAGGATTGGACTGCTTTTGGCTCTGAAATTCTGTGATTTAACAAAACAGTCTTAAAAACAGCTCTAGTTTGTTGAAGAAGGTACATGATATCTGAAGAAAATAATTTTTTTTTTTCTTTTCCTGAAATAAGCCAGTTTAGCTGCCAGGAGGCACATTTTTTTTTTCTTTCTTTTTTTAAAACACATGTGAAAATTGCTCCAACCAGGGATTTAGAAGTTGGCTACAGCTGATATATGACTAACGCAGATTACATTTTGTGATTCTTAATAAGTCTCAGTTTTCTGAAAAAGAGAAAAATATAAGACATTTTATTTTTGTGATTAGTAACATATTTTTCCAAGCTTTACTCCAATGAATGGCGATTTTCAAACTATTCCTTGGAGCCCTTTCAAAGGCTACTAGAGATAGTGATTTGGAAGGGGAATGTGTGGAAGGAAAGAGAGGGAGACATTAGTGGGCAGGAAGAGCCCTGTGTATAATACAATGATATGGGGCAGATATAAATAAGTTTTGTTGTCATTTGTTTCCCATGCCCGAGCAAGTAAAAATATCCATTAAAAATATGTTGACATATGTTGCAAAGCTTGATAGCCTGCTAACTCTTCAGCAAAAGACTTCATATGTGTGCTTTATTTTGATTTGCCATGATTTGTTGCAGTTACCTTCATTGCAAATTCGTGAACTCTTTCACCAGCCCATACTGGATGTGTGTGCGCATCCACCAAACCTGTAATCAACAAATCAAGTTATCTTACAATTAAGAAATAGAGAACACTTAGACAGCAGGCAAACAGCAGCACTACACCCTGCTGCTCTGGGGAGGCGTGATGGTAGCCATCCATTTTGAAGGAACATGAAAGGAAGAATTTGTCTGTCTGGTTCCCCTGACAGAGAGAAAAGAAGACTGCCCTGTGGTGTGGCTGGTCTAGAAAGCTTTAATGAAGGAGGGGATGCAACACGATGAAAATATCCCTTACAGAAATACAGCTCCTTTTGCTCAGTAAGTCCATGCTCACCAAATTAGCTTTCGTTTTATTTTATTTTATTATTTATTTATGTATTTATTTATTTTTGAGAAAGGTTCTCACTCTCACCCAGGCTGGAGTGCAGTGGCACACCCATGGCTCCCTACAGCCTTGACCTCCCAGGCTCAAGCAGTCCTCCCACCTCAGCCTCCCTAGTAGCTGGGACTATAGATGTGCACCACCACACAGGCTAATATTTACCATGTTGCCTACACTGGTCTTGAACTCCTGGTCTCAAACGATCTGCCCGCCTCAGCCTCCAATGATCGACCTGACTTGGCCTCCCAAAGTGCTGGGATTACAAGCATCAGCCACTACACCTGGCCCAAATAAACTTTGACATCAGGTTGTCAAGCCCCCTAGTTAAGCAAAACCATGAACCTTATCACAAGGAATAATCTGGATATGAAAACATAATACTACAATCCCCTCCCCCTGCAACTCTGAGAGGGGAAAATATGAAATCAGAAAGATGAATCTATCTTCAAGAAAGAAATGTATTTTAATTAAGGAGAAACTGTAAAGCAATCACTTGAAACTGTTGTTTATCCAGGTACAGTTCAGCAAAGTGTTTCTTTCCAAAATATTTTAGATATCTTATGGATTAAATGACTCATTATTGGCTCTGATTGGACTAAAATCAAAAGCCCCTACTCAGATTGTTTTCTGCTATATTCCTCTTTTTCGTAACATTTCACCCTGACTTTGTCTCCTAACCCTCAAGAATCATAAGGAAGGCCAGGCGTGGTGGCTCATGCCTATAATACCAGCACTTTGGGAGACTGAGATCAGCAGATCACTTGAGGTTAGGAGTTCGAGACCAGCCTGACCAACATGGTGAAACCTTGTTGCTACTAAAAATACAAAAATTAGCCAGGCATGGTGGTGCATGCCTGGAATCCAGCTACTTAGGAGACTGAGGCACAAGAATTGCTTGAATCTGGGAGGTGGATGTTGCAGTTAGCCAAGATCATGCCACTGCACTCCAGCCTTGGTGACACAATGAGACTCTGTCTCAAAATAAACAAACAAATGAAAATACATCAGATAGAAGCTCTGTCAGATGTGTACAATAAACATCTAAAAGCATAAAAATTTTATATAAAAATAAAATATAAATATGAAGCCCTTTTGTTTCTGTAGAACTCAAAGTTTGTGAAACTTGTTTTGGATGATTACATGAAGTCATACAACATAGTTAATGTAGGAGATGATGGTTAATAAACTGATTCTGTTGTCAATCATTAAAGATACAAGTGAACTGCAGTGAAAGCTCTAGCACTTTTTTTTCTTCTTCTGCCCAGAGCGGGATCCTTTGTTTCACACCCTATACAAATTTAGAGTATTTCTGGTAGTAGAGACAGCAGCTGCCTTGTTAGCCTCCCCTATGCCATTGGAACTACTCCTATGCAACTGCTCCTATGGATTAATAAAGTTCTTTTGACTGTTTTTGAACCTAAACACAACACAGCTGGTTTCTATTCAGCATGTGAGTGGGAAGAAGTGGAGTCTAATGAATGGGCTTGATTCCTAGGTTGCCTTTTTCCTATTTAGGAACCTTGGGTAACATATTTCACCCTTAGCCTTCAATTTTCTAAACTGTAAAGTATAGATAATGATACCTCCCACACAGGGAAGTTATAAGGATTCAAGGTGAAACCATGTTTGAAAGCAGCTAGACAATCAATAATAGAAATTCAATACATGGAACTATGATTTTTTAAATATTATTTTGAGACTTTAAAATAAGCTGTTACTCTTCCTCTTTACATTTCAGGAGCTACTGTTAAAGCTACTTGTAGACCTTTACTGAAAAAGAGGCAAATACCTGGTAGAATACATTTCCCAGAGCAGTCAATTATTTCTTCAAAAGTTTCTCCAGAAAACTGTCTTCGAATAACATCAGCAGGACCAATAGCTCTTATAAACCCATCTCTGAAGAAAAATCAAGAAGTAGTTACTAAATTTGGAGAAATCTTGTTAGAAATCTGATGAGTGACTTAAAATATGATTTCAGATCCTTTGGTGTTAATTAGTCAACATTTACTGTGTTTCTATCTTGAACCTGAGTCTTTGGAAAAGTATCTCTAGCCATGTTCAAGACAACCATAAAAGACCCAGATTGGCCAACGCTATCTTCAGCAAAATGAACAAAACTGGAGGAATCACATTACCTGACTTCAAATTATACTACAGAGCTATAGTAACCAAAACAGCATGGTACTGGCATAAAACACAGACACATAGACCAATGGAACAGAATAGAGAACCCAGAAATAAGTTCATACATCTACAGTGAACTCATTTTCAGCAAAAATGCCAAGAATATACATCAGGGGAAAGACAGTCTCTTCAATAAATGGTGCTAGGGAAACTGGCTATCCATATGCAAAAGAATGAAATAAAATCTAAATGGGTTAAATCTAAGACTTTAAACTATGAAACTACTCAAAGAAGACATTGGGAAAACTCTCCAGGACATTGGTTCAGGCAACAATTTCTTGAGGGATACCCCACAAGAACAGGCAACCAAGCCAAAAATGGACAAATGGGATCACATCAAGTTAAAAGGCTTCTTTCTGTACAGCAAAGAAAATAATCAACAATGTGAAGAGACAACCCACAGAATGGGAGAAAATAATTTGCAAACTATCCAATTGACAAGGGATTAATAACCAGAATATATAAGGAGCTCAAACAGCTCAATAGGAAAAAACCTAATAATCTGATTAAGAAATTGACGAAAGATCTGAATAGACATTTTTCAAAAGAAGAGATACAAATGGTAAACAGGTATAAGAAAAGGTGCTCAACATCAATGATCATCAGAGAAATGCAAACAAAACCACAATGAGAGATCATCTTACCCCAGTTAAAATGGCTTTTATCCAAAAGACAGGCAATAACAAATGCTGGCGAGCATGTGGAGAAAGAGGAACCTTCGTACACTGTTGGAAATGTAAATTAGTACAGCTACTATGGAGAACAGTATGAAAGCTCCTCAAAAACTAAAAATAGAGCTACCATATGATCCAGCAATCCCACTGGTAGGTCTATATGCAAAAGAAAGGAAGTCAGTATATTAAAGAGATATCTGCATCCCATATTAATTGCAGCACTATTCACAATAGCCAAGATTTGGAAGTACACTAAGTGCCCACCCACAGATGAATGGATAAAGAAAATGTAGTACATATGCACAATGGAGTACTATTCAGCCATAAAAAAAGAGTGAGATTCTGTCATGTGCAACAACATGGATAGAACTGGAGGATACTATGTTAAGTGAAATAAGCCAGGCACAGAAAGAAAACTTAGCATATTCTCATTCATTTGTGGGAGCTAAAAATGAAAACAATTGAGCTCATGGAGACAGAGAGTAAAATGATGGTTACCAGAGGCTGGGAAGAATATAAGGCGAGAAGAGAAAAATGAGGATTGCTAGTTGCTAGAAAAATATGGTTAGATACAGTGAATAAGACCTAGTATTTGACATCACAAAAGGGTGGATACAATCAGCAATAATATGTTGCACATGTTAGAAAAACTGGGGGAGTACGACTGGAATGTTTGTGAAACCAAGAAATGATGAATGCTTGAGATGATGGAAACCCCATTTGCCCTGATATAATTATTACACATTGTATGGCTGTTTTAAAATAACTCATGTACCCCATATATATATACCTACTATGTACCATGAAAATTTACAATTAAAAAAACTTTAAACATCAAACATATGTAGCAGACAATTGCCATTTGTTCCCCAAGATCAGTATTCTCTTTTTTTTTACACTAGTAAAGCCCTAAATTTTAGCTGGACACATGACGACCCAAAATCTAGACTACATTTCTCCGTCTCCCACTAGCCAGATGTGGCTACGAGACTAAGGTCTAGTTAGTAGGATTGTCTTCTCTTCCTATTCTTACTGACTGGAACGCAGACACCATAACTAGAGATAGGGTGGCCATCTTGGGTCATGGAGTGAGTGTAAGAAAGTGGGCCATGGATGGGAGAGCAAGGCAGCAGGGCCCTGGCTCCTGAGGACCCCATGGAATACTGCAATCAACTAGCCCTGCATTTCCTATGTCTGGATTTTCACATAGGAGAGAAATATATTTCCATCTTGTTTCAGCCACTGTTAATTTAGGTCTTGGTCACTTACAGCAAATTCGTGTTTCCAACATGGAGAATCAGGGCTATTAACCTGAGAGCTGGAATGTGTTGTGAAAAGCAGTTAGGATAAGGGATTCAGAACTGGGGCAGAAGTGGTTGGGGTAACCTAACAAAATGTAAGAGTGGAGGAGCAGAAGAAACTGGATGGAAAGAGAAAATGTTACGATAGGAAAAGAAATAACGATTATGGGGGCATGGGGAGGATAAACTTAGGGTGGAATAAGAAATTAAGTCTTGAAATAGAATTTAGTATCCTGATTAATACAATTCTTCATCACTAACAGCTTTTATCTGGCCCAGTTACATAATCTACCCAGTGTGCAGTGAATCTGGTGGTGGAAAGGACCAGCAGGACTAGAAATTGACCCTTAAATGGGAAAGAACAAAGATAATGCTCTTATGCAAAGAGTTAATGACTGACACTGCTTTAAGAGAGGTTGTTTTAACAAAGTCAGACCTAAGAAATAAATCTCTAACATTCTCCTTCTGTGCAGGAGGGGAATTTCAAGGGCACTGGATCCTCTTCCTGACCCCACTAATCCCATGCTTATCTACCTTTCGACAGTGTGGTTCTCTCATTCATTGGTGGAGTCCTACCTATGTTTGAACAAAGGTTTATATCCTTTGTTGAAGACATAATGAGGACAGTTATTGAAGGAAACTAACAAAAAGCATTCCCCCAAAAGTGTTTTTTTTTAAGGTAGCCATTAAAATTATAAAGATACGTATTACTGACAGTTTGTGCTTCTTTTCCACACCTGGGAGCCTCTTCAAGATTAACTACAGCCTACAAACACACACACACACACACACACACACACACACACACACACACACACAGAACGAGAGAGAGAGAGAGAGAGAGAGAGAGAGAGAGAGAGAGAGAGAGAGAAAACTTAATTTAAGAATGAGATACCTTTAGAGACCTAAATGAATGAATACAATGGTGGTATTTACACCCTGTGGCGGACAATCACTGAGATATTTATTTTTAGGAAGGGGGAGTTTCTGGTGCCCCTCAAACCATATTCTTTTCCAGGACTCATTTTATATATCTATAGCTTATAGGGGATTGACTATTAGTTGATCTCACTGAGATTCATTCTAATCAGTACACACCATGGTATGTATATACTTGTTGAAAAAAAAATAACACACAGTTAAAATCCATCCATTTCTGGGCTTTGAAATGGAACTTTCTTCCACTTCTCTGTGCTTTTAATCAGTACTCCTCCCCACCACACACTCACACTCACAGCCTGTGTTCTTCTTGTCTACCAAAAGAAAAGCTGGATCAAGTTGTCTTTGAACACACAGGTTCTGCATAAGGGAAGTGATGTGACAATTTAAGACAATCACCCAAATAATTCACCCTGAAAGCACTTTTACCTTAAAATATTCAGATAATGAAGGTGGGAGATATATGTCAAAGCACCATGAATCACCAGATAATTATTCCAATTCTATACTTGATTTTTGTACCAACTTGATATATAAGACAGTGATGATAGTAAGTGAAAATAAAAACAGCACCATCCTGTACTGAGCTAATCATATTTGAATGGGAAAGTTCTTGATATTCTTATAAATTTATTTCCATGTAATAAATCCAACAAACTCTGAGAACAATGTAGCAGACTGGAATGAAAAAGCCCCACCTGCCAGACCACACATCAATTCCTTTCTTTTTCTTTCCCTACATTTTGTGGTTTTGATGTGAACATAGAACATGTCTTGGAACCCGAGACTTCATGTTGGTGCATTAGTATAATTTTAGTTATTTATTTATTTTTGAGACGGAGTCTCACTCTGTCCCCTAGGCTGGAGTGCAGTGGTGCAATCTCAGCTTACTGCAACCTCCGCCTCCCGGTTCAAACGGTTCTCCTGCCTCAGCCACCGGAGTGGCTGGGACTACAGACGTGCACCGCCACGCCCAGCTACTGTTTGTATTTTTAGTAGAGACCGGCTTTCACCATGCTGGCCAGGCTGGTCTCACGCTCCCGACCTCAGGTGATCCACCTGCCTCGGCCTCCCAAAGTGCTGGGGTTACAGGCATGAGTCACCGCACTCGGCTGCACTGATGTAATTTTTATAAGATACTCCAGTTCCAACCCAGGTAGATATTTTTCAACTTTCTAAGCAAAATTTTAAATAATATTTTTATAGTAAATTGGGAATATTTTCATCCCTTTATTAATTAAAAATAAACCAATCAGTCTGGGCGTGGTGGCTCATGCCTGTAATCCCAGCACTGGGAGGCCAAACCAGGTGGATGGCTTGGGCCCAGGAGTTCGAGAACAGCCTGGGCAACACGGCGAGACGCTGTCTCTACAGAGAATACAAAAATTAGCCTTGCGTGGTGGCCCGCGCCTGTAGTCCCAGCTACTCGGGAAGCTGAGCTGGGAGGATGGCTTGAGCCTGGGAGGTGGAGGTTGCAGTTGAGCCTTGGAGGTGGAGCCAAGATCATGCCACTGCTCTCCAACCTGGGCGACAGAGCTAGAACCTGTCTCAAAATATATATATATATATATATATATATATATATATATATATATATATATATATATGTATGTATATACAGGCTGGGCGCAGTGGCTCATGCCTGTAATCCCAGCGCTTTGGGAGGTTGAGGCGGGTAAATAATTTGAGGTCAAGAGTTAGAGACCAGTTTGGCAACATCGTGAGACCCCCTCCCTACTAAAAGTACAAAAATTAGCCGGTCATGATGGTGCGGCTGCTGTAATTCCAGCTACTCAGGAGGCTGAGCCAGGAGAATCGCTTGAACCCAGGAGACGGAGGTTGCAGTGAGCTGAGATCGCGCCGCTGCACTCCAGTTTGGGCGACACAGTGAGTTTCCATCTCGAAAATAAATAAATAAATAAAATTAAACCAACCCACAGTACCTCAAAAGCTGGACTCTTGCACAATCCTAAACTGCGTCAGATAAGCCGTGGTCAGTTTGTGAGACTCATTCATGGTGTGCAATTGTGGCTCCGTAGGGCCCTTTAGATTCGAATTCTCATCCAACTTCCCTTGCTACCCTAAGTCGCCCTCAAACTTTGTTCTTTTATTCACATCTGGCAGGAAGTTCAGAAGAGTAAGAGAAATATCTTGTTTTCTGATAGCCAAATCTTGATTTATTATCACTCAGGGCCATTATCGTCTACATGTTCTCTGTGTTTCTAAAGCTTTAGTGTACGAGACCAGGGGAATGTGAAAGGTACTTTTGAAAAATTCAGGTCTCAGAACTCCAGCCCCAGTGATGCTGATTCTAAAATTCTAGGGACAGGGAGTTGGGGACGCAGGTGGAATCAGAAATCTGGCGTAAGAATAAAATAACCACAGGCCACCCTGACAAACATGGTCTCCTGGCCTCCCTTTAAGAAGCACTGGGGAGGACCTCAACCCCTTCTGATGGTTGGACAGTGATATTTTATCAGCAGAGGCAGGACCCCGATGCGTTCCAATGGGATGTTCCTCTCTGAGCTCTTTAAACGGAATGACAACCCCAAGCAGCAGAGCGTGTTAGCAACAGGTGCCCCAAAGGCTGGCTTGCCCATGTGTCTCTGTGCAGGGACGCTTTCACGGCGTTGTTTCCCTTCAGAGCGCACAGTGAGAGGAAGAGAGGCCAGCTCCGCCCGTGGCGGCCCCCACCCTACGCGCCCGGCCACTTACTTGCCCACCACCAGGCTGGCGCCCTCCAGCACCGCCAGGCTGCGCAGCGCATCCCGCGCCAGGAAGCGCTCACCGCGAGAGCACACCAGCACCACTTGCTGCGCGTTCTCCAGCAGGAGGCTGTGGCCGCCTGCCATGTCCCCGTGCCCCGAGGGTCTCCGGGAGGCCACCGGGCTCCGGCCACTGGCAGGACTCAGTGGAGGACGAAAAACCGCAGCCTGCGCCGCCCGGGGCGGGGAGGGTGGGGCGGGGGCGGGCGCTCGCAGCCGCTGCCCTTTGCTCTCCTCCCTCAACCACAGCAACCGGGGCGGTAAGCATTGCAAGAATGCCAATGAGTAGTAAACCTGATGAGGAATCCTCTCTTTTTTGGTCGTCTTGTCCCGTCCTGAGTAAACGAGATGGAGACTAGTGTCCCTACTTTTCAGATAAGGAAACTGAAGTTTGGTCACCCCGAGAGAGCAAAGTGAGCTGTGTCGATCACGTGGTTATGTGGAAGCGGGTCAAGGGGTGGTGGGGTGAGGGCGCCCGGAGTGTTTGGGAGTGAGGGACGGGAACCTGGGGTACAGCCTCGGAAGGGGGGCAATAGGGGTACAGCCCAGGGGGTTGGGGTGGGAGCCTGGAGATAGCGCTCCGGGAGAGGGCAGAGTAGGGGAAAGCTGTGCCCAGGGGCAGGGACCGGAGCTTGAAGGTAGAATCCCGGGAGAGGACAGAGTGGGGGAAACCTCTGCCTAGGGTGCTGGGACGCGAGCCTGGAGGCAGAGCCCCGGGAGGGTACTGAGTGGAGGAAACATCTGCCCACAGGTTCTGAGGCGGGAGCCCGGGACTCGGAGGGCCGCGAGCCAAGGGAACCTGGGGGTGGGGAGGAGGGAGATGCGGTAGGGGAGGTGCTCCTGGGTCCGCGCGGGTGCCGCCACCCTGAGGTGGCGGGTGCCGCGCACTTATCCGTTGGCCAGCTCCGTTCCGGGATCCGCTACCAGACGGTCCCTGAGATAACGCGGAACCGGGCTGAGGGAGGATAGAGCCGAGACTGGAGGATCGATTGGCACCTCCGCCCACATTTCCCACAACGCCTTTCCGAAGGATAGGTTGGAAAGGCTCCTGGATCCAAACTCAGACTCGTTGAGGTAAAACAGGTTTCAGCTCAGTGTCCGCCCCTCCGGATGCCCCCTCCCACCCCTCAGCAGTGTCTGGTGGGGTCTACAAGCAACTTGCGACCAAAATTGGAGACAGAATCAACTTTATGGAAGATGGTCTGTGATTCTCAGCCTCGTCGCTTCCTGCTCCAATTGCTATGGAAACACTGCCAGGCACAGGCTTTTGTTTTGAGTCCTTAATTACTTAATTTCGTTTATACACGTTTATTACAATCTCTGTGTTAAGTCTTGTGGAACATACAAAGACAGGAAAGGCGCTTTTCCTGCCCAGCAAAGACTTTACCATAAAAATGATACATGTGGACACAAATAATATACTATAAAAGCAGACTGAGCCTGCAGAACCACAAAATATAAAAATTAATTTCGTGTCATTAAAAACACCCAGAACAGAAAGCAAAAACTCCTTTAGATGACCACAATAAATAGGAATATAATTTAGCTTCTTATTATGGCCTATAAAAGAGAGATCAGTTAGGAAATAGAGAGGAAAGATAAAAATTGGAAAATATACAGACAATGTGAGTGAAAGAGACCCTAAAGGTGGGTAGGGGAGGGGGCATCAGAAGATTATTCACAGCTCATAAATACAATCACAAACAGGCTGTGTGTGTGTGTGTGTGTGTGCGTGCACATAGCTTTTAAAAAGTTTATACATATATATTTCTATGTCTTTAAAAAGAGAAGTAGAAATAGTGGGGAATAGAAACACATAAAGTCACTAATTCACAGAGAAATATTACAATTTTATGTTATAAAATTTCTGCTGAAGACTTTAATCAGTTACATTTTGCAATTTTAGGCATATTTGCAGAACTATGCAATTATAGGTATAAAGGATGGGTTAAAACTATAGAAAAATAGAAAGGGTTCAATAAACTTGTCTTAGTCTCGGTTCTGTTTCCTATGAGCTGTTTGACCTTGAGGAATTTATTTACAGTAATTTCTTGAAGCCTCCGTTTTCTCATCCTTATCACAGGCAGAGCTATTTCTACTTTATGGGCTTGTCTGAGTTTTAATTAAAATAAAATATAAATCACTTAGCCCAGTGCCCAGCTCTAAACAAGTAATAGGTATTATTACTATTATTAGTTTATTTTAATCCTGCTATTTGTCTTGCTGGCCAATTAAGGATTAGATTTCAGCCAATAGCATAATTCCTCTCCTGACTTCACAGACCATGTACTTAAAGCTTGCAAGTTCTGGGTGAGTATAAAAGAAATTATATTTCTTTTTCATAGGTATTTATGTTTGTGAGTGAACTGTGCATCTGATTCACAGTTCAGACAGACAACATTACCTGATAAGCTCCTGCAAACAGGAGGTTTGCAAAAGCAGAAAGGATGAGTGAATTTCTCTCCTTCGTTACTGTTCAGTGGTTATAGATGGATATGGATGACACATTTTTCATTAGTAATAACCAGCATCCTGATAGCAGCTCTTATAAAGTACTTTTCACATTATCTGACTCATATATGCTGACTCTTTAACCCATCCTTCCTTCCTCTTGACCTCCAGGTTTTTTTTGGTTTTGTTTTTTTTGTTTTTACTTCGCAAAAGGGGCAGTCAGAAATGTCAACAGAAAAGTCCATACTAAACAGCCTGACGCCAGCAGTGCCTTAAAGGTCAAGCTGAAAGTAATTTCCTCATCATTGTGCTGTGCTCTGATCCAGTCAAAAAAGGCAGCGTGTGTCTAAGCAGGCCAAGGACCCAGTGGCTCCTGGCTTTTAGGCAAACAAAAAATTGCTAGCTCTGATCTCTCTACACCATCCAAGGACACAGTTCACAGCCCCTTTTCCTAGTATTTGTCCAAGGTAGGCGGAGAGGAGGTGGGAAAAAAAATGGAAGGGCATTGGGTCTGAGAGAAACGGTCTAAATCCTTATATGCATGTGAAGATAAACATTGCTTTTTTTCTCACATCTAGAAATTCATTTTCATTGGGTTTTAGAGGGGGTTGTTGCAAAAAACAAATAAACTGCTTCGAATAACATCTGGTAGGCAGATGTTATTTAGATTGGTTTAGAACCTTAGGACTGGGCCTTATCAAATCCCACTCCTCTTTCCCCACTTCCCCTGGAGGTCGGAATGTTAAGAATCTACATGAAGCTGATTCAGGTCCCCTAGATTTGCACTGATATAGCTGGTAGACTCCTCTCCAATGACCAGGTTTCAAGAACTTTGATTGGGAGTTTCTTACAAAAAGTAGTTGTTATGCTTCCATTTCAAATGGTGGCAGTTGACAGAGTGGGCCAGAAAGAGGAAGGATCTGGACAATATTTACTTTGAGAAAAGTATAAGGGATCACTTCTTTACAAGCTATGAGCAGGCACTTTGCATGTATTATCTGTGTTTGAAAATTGCAGCAAGCCTGTAAGGAAGGTGTTATTATTCATACTTGATAGAAGATTCTGTGGTGCATTAAGCATAATTCTCCAGACCCAGAGAAAGAGTGAATAAGAGTCAGAGGCAGGAGTTAAACCAACCTGCCCCTAAAGGCCAGGGGCCTTTCCCTAGTGCCATTCCTACTACCCTTGCAATGACACTTGTCAAGGGACCTGACTCAGAGACCACATATAATTGTACAGCTATTAAAGGAATACAACATTAATGAAATCAACCAGCATGGTGTTCACTTAAAAGAACAGTATACATTACACCCATGACCCTTTGGATATCTAATACACATCTCAAATTTCACATGTTCCAAAATGAGCCTCTGATCTTCCCAACTGCCCCTTCCCCCACTGCCTTCTCTGTCTCCATTTATGGCAACTCCATCCTTTCTGCAATCAGTTCTTTATCTCATACTTCACCTCCAAACCATCAGCCAATCCTGTAGGTTCTACTGTCAAAACACATCTAGAATCGAACCACCTCTCACCACTTCCACTGCTATCCCAAGGGACTGCATTATCTCTTGCCCCCCAGTGGCTGTAATCTAATAGATCTCCCTGTGTGACCCTTTTCCCTTTCTACAGTCTCTTCTCAGCTCAGCATCAGAGTGATTCATTGTGTGGCTCCATTTCACTGAGAAAATGACCTCCAGGGCCCTAGTGATCTTGGACTTGTTGTCTCTCTGGCTTCACCTGGTGCTCTCCCCTTTGTTTACTGTGCTTAAGGCCACTGGTCTCCTCACTATTCTTGAAACACACCAGGCACATTCCTCCCTCAGAGTGCACCTCTCCATGCGCTTACACTCCCATAGCACTTACTATGCAACTGAGGCCATCCAAAGGCTGGACATAGTAACTTACCTAACAATACCACAAGGTACACACTATTTGCATCATTCCTCTTGAAAGAAGTGTGAGGATTAAGGGACACAGAGAGAGTCTATGCTGTTAATCATTTAGCTTATGCCACCTCTAAAAAGGATGGCTGGCGGTTATACACTGCCATTTTACATTCCTGATATTTCTGAGCTTTTGATCTTTTTCATCTATTGGAAGTTGGATTTGAACATGTATTTAAGATGTGAATTTTCAGGCATTTGCTATGCAATCCAATTACATTTTCCCTCTCTTTTGGTACAGAGCCTTTGTTTAGCCATCATGCTATTTTTATTTTGCACAACAAAGACATCCACTGACTTTAACATTTTTTCTGATTGGAAAGGGGACTTTATAATCCCTTCCGAAGAATAACTGGTCCTGTTCCTCTCCCTCTCTTTTGTTCACCAACCCTTCATTCATCAATACGGGAATTCATGCATAGGAAAGTATAGACGTATAACAACGTCTAGAGACTGCTGATTGCATTTACATGTTATATGAACTATATAAGAGACAGAATAAGAGCAGACATCTGCTCTTAGCAATTGGCTTAGAGGAACAGAGCGTCCAGTTTTTCTGTGAGTGAAAAAGTCCTTGAACCCATGGATAAAGATGCTCATTGCAGAAAGACTTTAAGGATAAAGGGAATGAGAGTGGGAAGGAGAGTGAATTTAGATAGAAGGACCAAAGGAGTGAAAATGTGACAAGAAAGAGGTGATCAGAATCTTAAGAGTGGAGATGAGAACAGAGTGTAAAATTAAGAAAATCTACAAATCTTTAGTATTAGCCATCCAAATTCCAAGTACTCATCAACCACAGGTTGTCACCAATTTTTTACCAATCTTTCTTTTCCACCCATGAGAATGAATGTAATGCCTGTGAAAAAATGTTCGGTCATTTGAAAAAGTATAATATCATTGTTATAGGTTTGTATTCATTTTTTTCTCTTTTATAAGCTTTAACATAATTTTTTAAAATCTTTGTTTCTATAACCACTGGAACTAAAATCAGATGCTAATTCGTAAATATTAGCACATAATAGTTCTCACTTACTGAGCTGGTCTGTAAGCCAGGCACCCCACTTGGTTAAATCCATTGCCTACTGAATCCTCAAGAAAGCCTTAAGAGGTGTGTCCACTTTATGAAACAGGAAGCAGAGGCTCAGAGATGCTGAGTAATTAAGATGTAGGTTCCATGAAGACAACGGTTTTTGTTCTTCTTTTTGCCTTTTTAAAAATTGCCCCGCCCCTCACACGTAGAACAGTACCCGACACATATTATTTACTCAATAAATGTTTTTTGAATGATACATGAACTTGCTCACACATAAGAAAATACCAAACCAAAATTCAAAAATCAGGCTTCTCCAGAGTCTGTGTTCTGTATCATCTGCTGCTCTGCTTCCAGGATATTTAGCTCTTAAATATAGCTCTTTGAGATTCCTGAGGCACAAATTTAAATGGGCAGCCCCAAATAGAATGTGTTGTCCATTGTTTCTGTTGTGGGCACACTTTTAAATACAAATTCCTGGGTGTCCTTTATCCCTAAAATGAATATATCTTTATTATTTTTCTCATTGTAAGAGTTACACCAGCTCATTGAGAAATTTGAATGATACTAAAAGTATAGAAATCAGAACAAGGATTAGAATAAGGCCAGTGAAGCTCCAGCTTCAGGCACAAAATTTAAGGGGAAAGCAAAAACTCAGTAATCAAAATAAGCAATGTTTTAATTCACTATTTTAAATATATAAATTAATGTAAAAAATTCATGATAAATGAAATAACAGAATTTTAAATAGAGACAAATTCTGTAGGCCAGGGTTTGGGTGAGTAGAGTGAGGCACTGGCTCTCAGGGTCACACAAGTACAGGGTCAGATACTGTCTGTATTTACAATTCTGATATTTTGTTCATTATAGACTTTCCTGCATTTATTTGGAATTTTATAAAAATATATTGCATTAACAATTTATCATAATAACTGCAGGTTGTTTTTTGTTTTGTTTTGTTTTTGTTTGTTTATTGTGGCAAGTCTTAAGTTTTGCAGCTAAGGTTGAGTGCCTCGATCACCTAACCATAATCCCAAACCTAGTAAAAATGAGAGACTGAACCAAATCACATATAATCACGATTCGTGTTTGATGAACAGCATTTCAAAACACCTCTCAGATTTTTCCATGCGTTTTTTAATCCACACTATCCCTACTCTTTTGAAATGTTTTGTTTTTCAATCGATACCATGTACAGAGGTAAATAGTGACTACAGCATCATTTTAAGGGGTCAATTGGTAGTTCATTTTATAGATATACCATAGCTATTTGGTCAACTCTGTATTTATGAAATGACACTGAACAAGCATTATTGCACATGCTTTTTTGGCTGCTTGTCTGATTATTTTCTTGACATAAGATACTAGAATTGAAATTGCTGGGTCAAAGAGTATGAGTGTGCTCACTGCTTTTAAAAGCTATAAGGACTGTTAAGGAGTCACTGGCAGTTGAATTTAGCCCTTTTATATGATATTCATAGAATTTTTTTAATGTGTTTTTTTTTCTTTCAACAGGGCCAGGCAACAAAATGTCCTCAAATTTATTGCCAACACTGAATTCTGGAGGTAAAAAGAGATCAATCAATATATTCTTGTTTGGGCCTAGTAATGTTAGGCTCCATAGCAGATTGTGAGCATAAGAAAAGGAGAATGTTACACGATAAATATAAAATGTAATGAGTTTATAAACTACCTGCAGAGAAGATTCTGTTCTACTTTGTAATTCAAAAAAATCTTCAAATCAGAGGGTGCATTAAATTGTCATATTTAGCAAGATTGCCCCAGTCTCTCATGACATAAAACAATTAACTCAATTATTTGTCATAGTCCAGGACATATATAACTAAACTTTATGAAAATCTGCCCTCTTCTTTCCTTTACCATCCTTTCTCATCTCATTCTTCTGCCTATTTTTTATTTTTATTTATTTTATTTTATTTAATTAATTAATTTTTTTGAGTCGGAATTTCACTCTTGTTGTCCGGGCTGGAGTGCATTGGCGTGATCTCAGTTCACCACAAACTCCGCCTCCTGGGTTCAAGTGATTCTCCTGCCTCAGCCTCCCAAGTAGCTGGGATTACAGGCATGCGCCACCACGCCCAGCTAATTTTGTGTTTTTAGTAGAGACAGGGTTTTACCACGTTGGCCAGGCTGGTCTCAAACTCCTGGCCTCAGGTGATCCACTTGCCTCGGCCTCCCAAAGACCTGGGATTACAGGCATGAGCCATCGTGCCCAGTCTCCTTCTGCTTATTTATATGCATACAAGGAATAAGGATTTATTAGTATACAAGGAATTACAATTTTCACTTATAAATCTGACAAAGATTTAACATGTGGATAACACTAAGAGTTTGTAATAGGTAACAGGCACTCAGGCACTCTATAGGCATTCTCTTTAAAGGAATATTTGGCACTATTTGTATTTACAATGTAAATGTTTGGCTGCAAGTGACAGAAAATATAAAACAACGGTGGCTTAAACATGATAAACGTTTGTTCTCACTCAGGTAAAGTCTGGATGCAAGCATTCCATACGGAGGTTCACATCAGGGGCCCAACTCCTTCTGGCTTGTTCCTGGGCTATGTTCTTGGTCCAAGAGGGCTGCTTCCACACCAGTGGTCCCATCCATATTCCTGCCAGCCAGGAAAAAAGGGGAAGGCGAGGACATGCCCTGAAGTTGCATTCGCCACTTCCGCTGACATCCCCTTGGCCAAAACGTAGCCACGTGGTTATACCTGCCTCCAAGGGAGGCTGAGAAACATAGCCCCTACTCTGAGTGTTCATTTAGGGTTCTATTCCTATAGAAGAAGGAAGAATGGATATTGGGGGTTCACTAGTAGTCTCTACTCCACTACCATTTTTTTAAAAAAGCATTTAAAAGGAGCCATGTTGAGCATTTATTCTACAGATATGCATACACAAGTGATTAAAAATGCGTGTACAGGAATATTTATTGCAGCATTGTTTACAATAGCAAAAGACTGGAATCAATCATAATATCCATTGGAAAGCGCTGGTTATATAAACTGTAATACATCCAGGGAATGGAATAATGGGATACTAGACAGAGAGCTTCTCTGTCACCCAAGCTGGAGTGCAGTGGCACCATCTTGGCTCACTGCAACCTCCGCCTCCTAGGTTCAAGCAATTCTGGTGCCTCAGCCTCCTGGGTAGCTGGGATTACAGGTGCCCACCATGCCCGGCTGATTTTTGTATTTTTAGTGGAGATGGGGTTTCCCCATGCTGGCCAGGCTAGTCTCCAACTCCTGACCTCAGGTGATCCGCCCGCCTTGGTCTCCCAAAGTGCTGGGACTACAGGTGTGAGCCACCACACCTGGCCGATGATGCCTTTTTTAATTAAAGGATTTATATTACTTTGTTAAGAACTGTGACAGGGCTGATTTTCTTCTACTTGCAAACTAGTAAGTTAGCTTGCTACAGTTTCCTGGATGCTGACAAGAGATACAAAACCCTTGGGTCAGAGACAAAGGACTTTATTACTCACAACACGACAAGCAGCATGAGTTCTGACATATTTGGTACCAGTACCCTAAGACCCATAGCCTTCTTTTAAGATTAATACAATTATGTATTAACAACATAATATGAATCTTTGAACCCATCAGAATCCACAGACAAGGATCTTCACAAGAAATTACATCCTGATGATAACTACATACCCTATCCCTTGGCTTTCATCCCCTAAGCCAGGCACCATGTTGAAGTCTGTTTAGATTATTTCCTTACTTTTTTATTTGTATGTATAGTTTTATACTGTATATATATAGTCTTAAAGAGCATAATTTTCATTTTAGTTTTAACTTTTAAAAAAGGATATCTTGTTGACTATCATATTTTAGAACTTTTCAGTTAACATTATATATATGTACATACATACATATTTATTTCAATTTTTTAAAAACAATTGTTTTTACAGACAAGGTCTTGCCATGTTGCCTGTTGCCCAGACTGTTCTTGAATTCCTGGGCTCAAGTGATCCACTTCGGCATCCCAAACTACTGGGATTACAGAAGTGAGTCACCATGCCCAGCCAGCATTATATTTTAAGAGTCATTCATACTGTTGTATGTTTTAGATCATTCATTTTCACTGCTGTACAATATAACAAAATGCAAATGTACTATAGTTTACAGTTGATGCTTCTTTGGGTATTTGGGTTGTTTACAGCTTATTGCTATTAAATGGTGCTGCCAATGAACATTCTTGTTCACATCTCCTGGTATACAAGAAAGTTTCTCTTGCATGTATACCTAGGAATAGAGTTGCTGAATCTGACATTAGCCGGATATCCAACTTCAGATAATAATGTCAAAGTGTTTTCCAAAGAAGTTGTGCCAATCACATCTCTACAAGAAATGTGTTAGAGATCCTGTGGAATTATATCCTCTCCAAACACTTGGTATTGTCAAATTTTTTAATGCTTTGCCAATCAAATGGTTGAAATTTGGATCTCATTATGGTCTTTATTTGCATTTCTGATAACTAATGAAGTTGAACAACTCTTCATATGTTTATTGACCATAAGTGTTTCTTCTTCTGTTAAACGCCTATTTAATACAGTCTTTTTTCTATTTGTCTTTAGGTTGTTAGTGCTCTTTATATTGATTTGTAGTTTTGTAGATATGGCATATCCCAATTATGTCGTCTGTATAGAGTACAAATATTTTCTCCCAGTTTGAACTTATCTTTCACTTTGTTTATGGTGTCTTTTGATGAGCAAAGTCTTTAATCTTAATGTAGCCGAATTTATCAATATTTTCTTGTATAGTTACTACTTTGTATGTTTTTAAGAAATCCTTCCCTAGCAAAGGCCTAAATGATATAACCTGTAGGTTCTACTACTTGTTTTAAAGGTTTTTGGGGGACAATTTTATGCTTATTTCATCTGTAGTTAATTTTTGTATGGAGTGTGAGGTAAAGATCCAATTTCCTCTTTTATTCCATGAGAATAACCATCTTCCCCAACTCGTTTTTTGAACAGTCTCTCCTTTCTCCATATGTGGATATGTTCCTGAGATTTCCATTCTAGTCCATTAGTGAATTTGTCTTTCCCTTTGCTGTAGCTCCATAATAATACACAGCAGAGCAATCTCCCCTTCCTGTTCCTCTTGGGAAGGGTTCTCACTATTCTTGTCTCTTGGTTTTCCTTACTAGTTTTAGAATTTACTTATCAAGTTTAGACAAACTCCTGTGGGACTATGTACTTATATTACTGGGAATCCATTGATCATTTGTGGAGAATTGGCATTTTTATGAAATCATGTCTTTCAATCTACAAACATGACTCATCTCTCTATTAATTTAGATCTACTTTAATGTATTTTAAGATTATGTTATGCAGTTAAATCAATTCTGCAGTTTTTCAGTGCCTTTTATATACTAACCTAGCTGCTCAGGGTTCAAATATGAATACATCAGTATGATTGGAGACACTGAAAGCCATGATTTCTAAAAAGGTATTTAATATTGATAGGTACTCCAAATATGATTTAAAAAAAAAAATCGAGTCCTGAAACAATACAAAAAAATGAAGAAACAAATGGAAGGAAGAAAGGAGGGAAAGAAGGAAGGAAAAATGGGTGCTTGAGGGAAAACACCCCGTATGCAATCCATTAGGGAATTCTGTTTGCTCTCCCTTCAGAAGGTTCTCAGAACCCAACCACTTTTCACCATTTAACTCCTGCCGTGCTGGTCTCAGCCCATTACCTCTTACCTGAACTAGTCTGATCTCAACCCTTGACTCCCGCACTCCAAGTCTCTTCTTATCCAACTACAAAGTATTAAGTAGGTCAGACCACATTCCTTCTCTGTTCAAAGCCCTCCAATGCTTCTCTAGTTTACTGACGGTCATTGCCAAAGTCTTCAAGACTGCCTACAGGATACTAAGTAATTATCCTTGCTACTACAGTCCCCCTGACCCCATTTATTTCACTCCAGCTACACTAGCCTTTCTTGAACACACACAAGAGATGATCCTGCCTCAGGACCTTTGCACTGGCCATTGCCACAGCCAGTCCCTCTCTTCCTCAGATATCCACTTGACAGATTCTCTCAACTCCTTTAAATACCACTTGATCAGTGAGACCCATTCTGACCACTCTACTTAAAGTTGCTCAGCCCAGCCCTCCTATATTCTGCTTTATTTTTCACACAGAATTTTATTACTTTAAAACATATTATAAAAGTTACTTTATTACATTAATGTTTATATTTTCTATTTCCAAACCCCCCACTTCACCTCAGTATAAGATCCTCAAGAGCAGCCATCCTTGTTTTGTTCGCCACTGTAACATCAGTGCCTAAAACAGTACCTGGCACATAGTTGAGGCTTCATAGGCATTTGTTGAATGAATGAATGAGTGGATGAATGAATTAATGAATAAATAGAAGAATTAGGACAAGACAAATACAGTGTCAGTAAGGAGCAAGGCTAAGAAAGGAGTGAGACTGTGTGAGTGTGGTAGACAGAATAATGGCCCCCCAAATGTTTCCACATTCTAATCCCTGGACCCTGTGAATACATTATGTTATGGGGCAAAAGGGACTTTGAAAATGGGTTTAAGTTAATTACCTTGATATGGGAAGGTTATCCTGCATTAGCCAATGGGCCTAATATAATCCAAGAGTCCTTATAAAAGGAGGATCAAAGACAGAGAAGGTGATGTGACAATGGAAGTAGAGACTAAAGTGATGCACTTTGAAGATGGTGGAAGAGACCACAAATGAAGGAATGCAGGCAGCCACTAACAGCTGGAAAAAGAAAGGAAATTGATTCTCACCTGGAACCATCAGAAGTAACACAGCCCTATCAACATCCTGATGTTATGCTCAAAGGACTAATTTCAGACTTCTGGCCTCCAGAAGTATAAGAAAATAAATTCGTACTGTTTTAAGCCACTAGGTTTGTGGTAATTTGTTACAGCTGCAATAGGAAACTAATACAGTGAGGCAGAGAACAGAAAGGCTTCTCCCAAGGTTGTTAATTAGTAATGGCAGGGATTTGCAAGGCAACTTAGAGAAGAATATAATAGTAACAAAAGGGAGAGGATTAGAGTTTAGAGTTTAGAGGAGCCAGGATTCAGGTACTAGCATTTGACTTGTAGAACTAAGCAGACCCCTTATTGCTAAAATGGAGTGTTGGAGAGAGGTTGAGCCTAGTGTCCAGTTTGCTCAAGAGCTGGTAGAATGAGACTCTTTGTTGAGGCAGAAGACTATGATTAATGGTGGAATTTGATGTACATTGCAGGTATGGGGTGCTGTAAGGGGTTGAATGCAGACCCCAAAAGATATTTCCACCAACAGCCTGAAAATGTGACATTGTTTGGAAAGGGGGAGCTCTGCAAAAGTAATTAAAGTAAGGATCTCAAGATGAGATCTTCTTGGATTTAGGACAAGTGCTAAATCCAATTACTAGTATCCTTATAAGAGAACAGAAAGGAAGATTTGAGATACAGACACTCAGAGGGGAAGGTCATGTGAAGAATGGAGGAACAGATTGGAGTGATAGATCTACAATCCAAGGAATCCCAGGAATTTCACTACCAGAAGCTAGGTGAAAGTCATGGAACAGATTCCCCCTCAGAGCCTCCAGAAGGAACCAATGGTGCTAACACCTTGATTTTGAACCTGTGGCCTCCAGAACTGTGAGAGACTACATTTCTGTTGTTTTAAGCCACCCTGTTTGTGGTAATCTGCTACAGCAGCCCTAGTCTTCTGTGACTAGGAAAGAAATACAGGGAGAAGGGTTACCTAGGGGCTAGTTCAATGTGGTGAGTTTATAATATAGGAAATTTGGTGTAGCGGGTTGAATGGCGGCCCTCCAGAAATGGTTGGCCATCCTATTCTAACCTCTGGAACCTGGGAATGTGGCCTTATTTGGGAAAAGGATCTTTGCAAATGTAATTAAGGTAAGGATCTCAAGATGAGATCCTCCTGAATTTAGGATGGGCCCTAAATTCAATGATAAGTGTCCTTAGAAAAGAAAGAAAAGGAGAAGGCCATGTGAAGTTGGAGGCAGAGGTTGGAGTTATCCAGCCAATGAATGTCTAGAGCCATCAGAAGCTAGAAGTGTGGAAGGATCCTCCTCTAGAGGCTTCACTGAGAGAACATGGCTCTGCCAACACCTTGATTTCTTATATCTGACCTCCAGAATGGAGAGAATACATTTCCGTCATTCTAAACTACTAATTTTGTGATATCTTATGGAAACAAGAGGAAACTAATACACTTGGTGTTCAGAAATTTAATTTTCTTCTATTTCTCTGTAACTGAAATAAACTCAGCTTTGAACTTGGAGGGACAAAAATATCATCTTGTCAATTCCAAGACACTTAAACTTGATCAGTAGAGATTTTAACTCAGGCTTTAAAGATTTTAAGACACTTGGGATAGGGCAGAATCTAAGTTTGTAGAGTTTCTCTTGGAAGAAGAGAAGGCTGATTGGGGAAGAGGTGTCCAGCCCACCAATAACTCATCCCCTGGAGGACAACAGTGGCTCCATATTGGGATGTCTGGGGCCCAGCCCTGGCCTGGGAGTGATGGTATATAAGGCATAGGTCCACAGACTCTGGAAACACCACTGTATTAGCCAGAGCTCTCCAGAAAAACAGAACCAATAGGAAGGAGATTTACTATGAGTAATTGGCTCATATAATTATGGAGGCTGAGAAGTCCCATGGTTTGCCATCTACAAGCTGGAGACCCAGGAGAGCTGGTGACGTAATTCCATCAGACTCAGAAAGCCTGAGAAGCAGGGGAACTGATGGTGTGAGTTCCAGTCTTAGCATAGGAGAAGATGAGGTGAGATGTCCCAGTTCAAGCAGTGAGGCAGAAAAGAAGAGGTGACTTCCTAATTCCTCAGGCTTTTCTACTCAGACCCTCAAGAGATTCCATGAGACCCACCCACATGGATGAGGGCAGTCTATTTACCTGAGCCCACCAGTTCAAATGCTAATCTCACCTGGAAATACCCTCACAGACACACCCAGAAATAATGTTTCATCTGGGCACCCATGGCCCAGTCAAGTTGACACACACGATTAACCATCACAGGCACCCGGCCCCACATCCTTTTGGGTCCTCAATCTCTGTTGCTCCCTCCTGGTCTCCAGCCTGCTGGCTTTGCACATCCACACTTCTGCTGTCCCAGAGTCCAGCTGCCTGGACCCACCCTCAGCTGTTTCTACTTCATGTTTTTAAGGCCTAAAATTTTATGTGCTGCCTTGACATATTTCAGCCTCACAGGGCCCCAAAAGCCTAACCATAAATCCTCCTGCTGTTGCCAAATATGACCTCCACCTACCAGGAAAGTCTGCCTGCCTGGCTAGTTCCTTTATCAACCGGACCAGCTGCATTCCACCTGGTCTTCAGCCTAATGGGTTTCACTGCACTGTCAGCCATGAAATTATTCAAACAAGTTAATCACATCCTCTTGTGGGGACCAGGGGACACCTCAGCCTTTTGTTACTACAAAGTTGCCTCCCACCACTGGTGATTCACTGTGCTCCTGAGTGCAGTTCCCATGTGGCCCTGCATTGCAGGCAGCATTCTCCTCCCCCAGACTATGAGTATATATGACTTATAAATTGCTCTCAGTCTCATCTGTCCAGTGTTGGGTATCATGTGTTCAGCCATCTCATAGTATTTAGGATGGGGGATCCCTCCATCACCATCAGGGTGAATAGGAGATGATCAGAGTACTCTGTGTTGAATCCAAGACTTCCACTCTGCAATTTTCTTTCCCTCTAACCCATGACTTACAGAAAAATGTCTGGAGTTTCTATAATCCCAGCCACTCCCACTTTCTATGCTAAATCCTTGAGCAAATGGCTGCTTCTCAGGTAGACTTTAAGCTCCAGTCCATTAATTCCTTAAACTTTGGTCCACTAGCTCTTAGCCCTGGATATACATTACAGCCACCTGGGGGACTCTCAAAATATTCCAGTGCTGATGTTTCCTTGACCAATTAAGTCAGAATCTCTGGAGTTTTGTGGAGCCAAAGTGATTCTAGTGATTTGGGGCGAGAATCATTGAGTTTCTTCACAGGCCCTCTGCTTGCTGGGAGGATGTGGAGTCTTTTTGTGAGGCTTAGGTGGAAAGGGATGTGGGGTATGGGTTGGGGAATGTGTCCTCAGGAATCCTCTTCCTATCTCTGATTTAAGGTGTCAACTCCAGGCTCCCAGTATTCTTGGTCATATGGTTTGGCTCTGTGTCCCTACCCAAATCTCATCTCAAATTAGAATCCCCACATGTCAAAGGAGGGACCTGTAATCTCCATGTGTTGAGGGAGGGAGGTGATTGGATGGTGGGGGCGTTTTGCCCCATGCTCTTGTGATAGTGAGTGAGTTCTCACAAGGTCTGATGGTTTTATATGTGTTTGGAAATTCCTCCTTCATGTTTCCCTCTCCTGCCACCTTGTGAAGAAGGTGCTCGCTTGCCCTTAGCCTTCTACCAGGATTGTAAGTTTCCCGAGGTCTTCCCAGCTATGCAGAACTGTGAGTCAGTTAAACCTCTTTCCTTTGTAAACTACCCAGTCTCAGGGAAGTTCTTTATAGCAGTGTGAAAATAGACAAATACACTTGACCTTCATTACTGATTTTGAACACCAAGATTTCCATCGTGCCACATCCCAAGAATTAGAAAGTAAGAAATAAGAAATAAAGAGAGAGAAAGATTTTTTTGTCATATCAAATGTTATAAATAAAAACAGGAAGTCCACGCAGAAATTCAGCTGACTTTTCTTTTACCTTTTTAATGGCCAGCCTTCATTTTTTATTAAGAGTACGAGTCCATGGTTTTTAGTGTATGCAAACATATGTGCAACAATCACTACAGCCAATTTTAGAACATTTTCACTCATTCAAAAGAAACCTGCATCCCTCAGCCATCAATCCCTAGGCCCCATCCACCCTCCAGTCCCAAGCAACCACTCATCTATTTTCTATCTCCATGAATATGCCATTCTGGATATTTTATATAAATGGAATTATACAATGTGTGGTCCTTTGTTACTGGCTTCTTATACTCAACATGTTTCCAAGGTTCATCCACGTTGTAGCATGTATTGTATTTCATTCCTTTCTCTGGGCAAATAAGAGTTCCTTGTATGGAAATATTGCATTTTGTTTATCATTCATCAATTGATGGATATTGTATTAATCTGTTTTCATGCTGCTAATAAAGACATACCCAGGCTGGCAAATTTATAAACGAAAGAAATTTAATGAATTCACAGCTCCACATGGCTGGGAAGGCCTCACAATTGTGGTGGAAGGTGAAAGAGGAGGAAAGTCACATCTTACACCTTGGCAGGCAAGAGTGTGTGCAGGGGAACTCCCCTTTATAAAACCATCAGATCTCATGAGACTTATTCACGATCATGCAGCAGCACAAAAATGAACCCCTCACCGTGATTCAATTACTTCCCACTGGGTCCCTCCCATGACACGTGGGAATTATAGGAGCTAAAATTCAAGATGAGATTTGGGTGGGGACACAGCCAAACCATATCAGATGTCTAGGTTGTCTCTATTTTTTGGCTATTATAAATAATATTGCTCTAAATATTCATGTACAAGTTTTTGTAAGCACCTATGCTTTCCTTTCTTTTTGGTATATCCTAGCAGTAGAATTTCTAGGTCATGTGGCAATTCTATGTTCAACTTTTTAAGGAACTGCCAGGTTGTTTTCCAAAGTGACTGCCCCACTTAAACATTCCTTCTAGGAGTGTATTTGGGTCCATTTTCTCCACATGCTCTCCAGCACTTTGTATTATCTTTGACTTCCTTTTTTAAGATTCTCTAATCTGGGTAGAGGCTCTCCTTAAGGGTAGTGGCTTTATCTGTTGCTGTTGAAATGGAGGTGTAAGGGTAATGGTGGCATATGTGTAGTGGTGAGAAGAAACATATTAATATCTCAAAATTTTATCCTATTATTTTGGTAAAGACCTCCTTATTTTATCAACTCATTCCTCATGAAGCAGTAAGAGATATGTCAGCATTGTGGGAAACAGACAGAGATGCTGTGGCTCCTACCCAGGAGATGTGGAAGCAAGGCTGTCTGCATTCTACTGTTAAAGCAAACTAAATATGGCCTGAGAAGGAACTGCTACCTAACTTAATAGATAGACAAAATTGAAACCCTAACTTAGAAGTATGCCCTGTAACAATAGCTGAGTCTTGGCCTAATCCCAGCAGCCGTACTTCAACCACTGATACACTACTGAGTGTTCAAACTGTGTTCAAATAAGGCAAACACTGAGCTGTAACCAATCCAGCTGTTTCTGTACCTCACCTGAGATTTCTGTGCCTCACTTCCCTTTTTTTATCTATAAATTTGTTCTAACCATGAGGCATTCCTGGAGTCTCTGACTCTGCTGTGATTCTGGGGGCTGCCCAATTCACAAATCGTTCATTACTCAAACTCCTTCAAATTTAATTTGGCCAAAGTTTTTCTTTTAACATTACCTTCTCAGAGACCCCTGCATCCCATTCATTGCACCCTGGCTGGTGGGAGACTTACTATTCTGGTCAGTAGAGGAAGGATGACAGAATTCATTCATTCATTCTTTCTTTTTTAACAGATAAAGTAAAGGATGGCTCAATCAAAGAGGACAGGCCTTATAAGATCTTTTTCAGAGATCTCTTTCTTTTCAAAGAAAATGAAATGGAAGCAAAGAAAACGGTAAGGTTTAATTAAAATCACAACCTCAATTAATGTTAGAATCATATGCACTTATATATTGCTCTTATGACCTTTGCTGGGCTAAGACATGGAGTCAACTAGACACAGGTGGTGTGTGCCTCACACCATGATGGGGAGACAGTACGAACACAAACGACAGAAAAACATCCAGCTGACAGTAGGCACCGCGAAGATCGCCACCTAACGGAGGAAGAGAGATACACCACAGCAGTCCAGTAGGACAAGTATGGCACACTGTCCTTCATTGATTCCAACACCCACATTTCCACATTTTTTACATTTCTGAAATTGGTATCTAGCTTCCATAGATGGGATGTCATACATCACTGGCCGTGAGTAAAATAATAGCACATCTTACAATAAGTGGCAACTCAGAGTGGAGGAAATACAGTAACAGAGGCATGCCAAGGAAATAGAGAGAAAGGGGTGTTCATCTTTGTTGATGAGAAGATGGAAAAAAGGGTGTTAGTGGTGAGGAGATAAAAGGAGGTGGGTCTTCAAGAATCAGATATGGATAAGACAATGTATATGTGTGTGCTGGGGAAGGAAGAAGGGATGAAAGTGGAGGAGGGGGTGTTGTTTTCAAATTATGTGGTATGAAGCTAGATCAATGATAAGGCTAACTTTCCCACTGTGCCTTGCAGAGTTAATCTCACCACTGGTGTGGTCATCACACCTACATTGCCTGGTTCACATTTCAGTAGATTTACTTTCTTTTTTCCCAGAGGTAAAAGTTGATTATAGGACTTTGTCTACCCTAATTTAAGATAGGGAAATTATCTACAAATGCTCAACAACAGACTCATCTGTATGTGATGGTTCCTCAGCATGTGTTGTATGGTTTTGTGGAATATACTTAAAATTAAATTAAGAGAAGATGAATGAAATCACAAGCCTAATTTTTAAAATATCTACTGGGAAGATCCCTTTCCTCTCAAGTTTTTAATTCCACAGAACCAACCCTTAGAATTTCCTTTTTTTTTTTTTTTTTTTGACAGTCTTGCTCTGTCACCCAGGCTGGAGTGCAGTGGTGTGGGCTCGGCTCACTGCCACCTCCACCCCCGGGTTCAAGTGATTCTCGTGCCTCAGCCTCCTGAGTAGCTGGGACTGCAGGCACCCATCACCACGCCTGGCTAATTTTTGTATTTTTAGTAGACATGGGGTTTCTCCATCTTGGTCAGGCTGCTCTTGAACTCCTGACTTCAGGTGATCTGCCCACCTTGGACTCCCAAAGCGCTGGGATTACAGACATGAGCCACTGCACTCAGCCTAGAATTTCCAAATTTTAACTGCATTTTAAGCAAGACTAAATTGTGAAAATGAAGCTGAGAGGACATTTTCCAGTCTTGTATTTGTGATGTACATATTTAATGAAAGTTAAATGGTCTCAGCTTCATATGAGAAGGAAATTAAAACAACGCACATTCCTTCAAAGAGAAGAATGTGGGGTTGTTGTTTTAATGTTAAGATTTTTGTTGCAAATGTTATTTTCATATATGATCACTAATTTTAAGATAACATACTTTGGTATATTAAAAATTCTTTCCAACTTTTCCACTTGGGCAGGAAAAACTTATGAACCATAACATGAAAGTCTACCAGAAAACTACTTTTTCATCCAGAATGAAGAGTCGTTCATACCTGAGCCAACTAGCTTTCTACCCTAAAAGGGGTGGTAGGTCATTTGAAAAGTTTGGGCCAGGTCCTGCTCCGATTTCTAGATTTCTAGAAGGTGAGTTGAAATTACTCTTTAAGGACATCATTTTGAATATTTACTATTAATGTCAGGTTTGGGAGCTTTGTTGGAGGGTGATTAAAACAGAGAGTATGCTCTCTTATAATGGTAAGGGAGTCTTAGTAAATGGGGATTGAGAGTTAGGAGAAACTCTATGTTAAATAAGAAAACATACTTTTCCAAGATGACTGTTACTCATTTTCATAACCGTCCTCCCAGGAAGACAGTTACTGCCAAAAGAATATAGTATTAAAGTTTGCAAAAATGGATAAAATATAAAGGTAATAACTCCGGCCATTCACACTCAGTTCTAGATGTCAAACTTAGAAAGTTTCTAAAGATAAAAAAGCCTTGATATCCAAGCCATAGAACTCATGCATCCAGAATGAGGACGCTAATAAAATTAAATGAGCTTACCTGATGTTGCAAATACCTAATCTGGTTTTAGTGACCTTTGGAGGCAACATGTAAATACTGTAAGATGATAATTACTGCTCAACAAAAGAAGGCAATCTGATTATCAAAAATGTCATAGGTGTATCCTACTTGTCAAACCAAGTAGTACATATAAATGAGATAGAAAGTAATTTGAAGTTAATGAAAATAAAGTGATTAATGCTAGGATGATGGAGTAATAAAATCTTCCCCCAAAATGAATGTTTTCCAAATTTTTAAAATAAAAAGTTTAAAATAAGAAAAGAAAGAAGGAAGGAAGGAAGGAAGGAAAGGAGGGAGGAAGGAAGGAAAGAAAGAAGGAAGGAAGGGAGAGATGGAGGAAGGAAGGAAGGAAGGGAGAGAAGGACATACATCATGCTGTGATAACTTTTAAAAAAAATTTCTCTGGATCCCAAAGCCCATGCATTTTCCCAAACTGTAAAAAAATTTTTCAGAGAACAAGCAAACCACTTAGGGAAGGGCTCTGGATTCAATAATTAATGTAGGAAAAGGAAGCCATGTTAACTTATTCAGAAGAGCTTCCAGGTGCATATATAATTGTATGTCAAAGCAGCAAATGATAGGCAGCAAGGTGATGCCAGGGCCTGTACCACAAGTTCTAGGGCATATCTGTGTTCAATCACATGCCTCATAGTTTGCCTATGTAGAATAGTAAACCTTAGGTCATCAAAAGCATTTACAATTACATGTGATATGTTTTAGAAAGAGTTATACACCAAGTGGCTGGTTTTAAAAAACCCAGGACACTACAGCAGTTCTTAAATAACTCAAAAATATGTTTTTGCGGATGACCCCATTCGGCAGAATTGCTATTTAACAGAGAGGTTACTGGTCTCTTAAGAGTAGATGTCTTGGATTAATTTTGGGTATGAAGGGAAAAAGAAGTAAATGGCATAGGGTCAACTCTTCAAAAGGAAACAGTAAAATGGTTTGGCATCATCTAAGGCAATCTGGACTCTGTCAGCAATGGAAACCAGGTTGTCAGTTTCTGCCAACTGCACAGATAAGCAATTTGGACATTTTAACTTAAAATATACAAGTCACCCTCAGACTGTATATCCAATCAGGAGCTGATTTGAGTGAAACCCTTACTCCTCAACCTTGTATCCCCTGCCTGAATCCTGATTGAAAACAAACCTACATGAAAGCAGAATGAGCAAGCAACCACACGCTGGGAGGTTAGGTGACTTTATTTTTTGTGTACGCAGTAGTGGCAAACTGCTTGGTCCCCATCAAAGAAATCACACGCACAACTAAGTGTCAGAGACAGACTGGTTCGCCTCCGTGAGAGAAGTGCCATTTCCATCTTCGCACAGCTAGCAGCCTGACTCTGGTTTTGCTCTCAAAGCACAACACCTGGGATAGCTGCAGGACTCTCTGTTGCAGTATTCTATGTCCTCAGATCTCTCAAACTGGTCTTTACACCTCCAGAGAGTGGTGGAGGTGCCCTCAGGTCTAGGAATGCTAGTGCGTTGGGCAGGGTTTTATTATTCTTGGCCACTTGATTCAAAGATCTGCCTGACAGCTAGAATAGCCAAAACGGGCAACTTACTATAACGAGTCTACTTAGAGCTGAAGAATAAAATTCTATCAACTCACCCAGCTAGTACCATGTCAAAGTAGGCTGAAATGGTGAATATGGCTCTAATATTTAGTAAGCTGACAGCACAGGATTTTTTCGGATCTTGAAGTTTATTTTCAATTTGGCCAACCCATCAGAAGTGATCAAATGAAAGCTACAGTAAGCAGTTTCATTCTTTTCTTCTATTAAAAATGTTTGAGTAAATGGAACCTGAACCTAACCAAGTAAATATGAGGATTGAAGACCATGTTCGATAACACCATGAGGATACATTATGTCAGATCGATTACATGGGAAATTCTACAGAGAAATGGACCTCATTTCTTGAACAAATGAATGGCATGGGAAAAAAAAAGTTAGTGTGTGTAGGGTGTAAGGTGTGGAGACCAGGGGTGGCTGTTGTAGATTAAAAAGAGACTTTAGGATCCTTACCATAAAATGTTTAGATTTTAATTTTTAAAACTCCAAAAAGGTATTTTTAAGACAACTGGGAAGATTTGAATGCAGGCTGGGTATAAAATGACACCAAGGAATAGTTCATTTTGTTAGGGCTGATGGTGGTATTATGGTTATAATTTAAAACTTTTTATCGGCTAGAGTTACATATTGAAATATTTATAGATGAAATGATACAAAGGCTTGAATTTGCTTTGAAATACTCCAGTGAGGGAGACATTAAGGAGGGTGACAATAAATGAGACAAGATTGGTAAAATGTCGATAATGTTGAAGTAGGTGACAGGTACACGGGGGAACATTATATGGCTCTCTACTTTGAATGTCAGTGATTCCCATAATATAAAGTATTTTTGTTTTCTTTCGTTTTTGAGACAGAGTCTTGCTCTGTCACCTAGGCTGAAGTGCAGTGGTGCAATCTTGGCTCACAGCAACCTCTGTCTCCCGGGTTTAAGCAGTTCTCGTGTCTCAGCCTCTGAGTAGCTGGGACTACAAGCACATGCCACCACACCTGGCTAATTCTTTGCATTTTAGTAGAGACAGGTTTTTGCCATGTTGGCCAGGGTGGTCTTGAACTCCTGGCCTCAAGTAATCCACCCGCGTTGGTCTCCCAAAGTGCTGGGATTGGATGTGAGGGCGATCTGGCTGTGACATCTGTCACCCCATTGATCACCAGAGTTGATTTGGCTGATGTGGCTAGCTAAGCGGGTGTCTCATTCCGCCCTCACCCCTCCATGTGCATCCCTCCCAAAGCTGCGCCCTCAGTCAGAGAGGACGACCATCCCCGATAGGGGAGGACCAGTCTTCCGTCAAGGGCATACGAAGCTGCACTCCCCTGCTAACACCTCTAAACAAGCTCCCAAAGTGCTGGGTTTACAGGCATGGGCCACCACGCCCGGCCTAAAGTTTTAAAATCTATTAAAAAGACAGCTGTGTGATAAGTGCTGACAGATTTCATATATATTTTATTTAATCCTCAACAAAACATTGTTAAATATTTTTGCCTCCTCTTTGTGTCTGATGAAAGTGACTCACGGAGTCTGTCACTGATTCGAAGTCTCTCAGAGGGTGGAGAATTCAAGCCAAGAACTGTCTGACTCCAAAGCTTGTTGTTTGTTACCTCCCAATTAACATTATTAATGATCATAATAATCATTGTTACCATTATTAACTTTGAGAAATTAAATGATTACGCATCCCAATTGTATTTTTAAAATAATAGCCAGTAACAATTATTAAGAAATTACTGTGTGTTTTTGTAATATGTTACGTCATTTTCCTCTTACAACACCATGATGAAGTAGTGTATCTTCCCAGGCTTACTTATGCTTTGGTAATAAACCACTCCTAAATTTCAGTGACTTCCAATAACAGAGGTTTAATTATCCTTCACTTTCCGACGTGGGTGCTTTTTTCTGGGTCTTCTGCTGAAAGAACAGTTCCTGTCGGGGATGTTGCTGGAGTTACAGCAAAGTTACAGCAAAGGGAGAAAGGAGAGAAACAGGTGGTGGTTCTTGAAGCTTCTTCCTGGAGGCAACGTAAATCCCATCCAATCCCATTCCCTGGGCTGAATCTGTCAACATGCAAGCCTGACATCAACTTAGTGGGGAAACAGAATCCTCTCACAGAGAGGGGCAGCAAATATTTGGGAACCATAACATAATCAGCCATAGGCAGTATCCTCATTTCACAAATGAGGAAACTGAGGCATGGAGAGACGGTAATTTACTCATGTTCCCACAGCTAGTAAGAGGTGAAGGTGAAATGTGACCCAGGACGACGTGGGCCTCCTAGGCAGCACACGCTCACAGGTTACTTGGAAATATTGTTTCCTTTCTACTTCTATTTGCATTTTTTTGCTTTTATTATTACTTTTTGAGACAGGTTCTCACTTTGTCACCCAGGCTTGAATGCAATGGCATGATCATGACTCACTACAGCGTCGACCTCCTGGCTCAAGTGATCCTCCCACCTCAGCCTCCCCTCCCAAGTAGCTGGGACAAAGGCACACACGACCACACCTGGCTAATTTTTGTATATTTTTGTAGAGACAAGGTTTTGCCATGTTGTCCAGGTTGGTCTCAAACTCCTGGGCTGAAGCGATCCACGTACTTCAGCCTCCCAAAGTGCTGGGATTACAGGCATGAGCCACTGCTCCTGGCCCTGCTTTTATTACTATTTTTAATTGACCCCATAATAATCATGCATATTGATGGGGTACAGCGTGATGTTTCAATACATGTATACAATGTGCCATAATCAAATTGGAGTAATTAGCATATTCATCGCCTCAAACATTTATCATTTATTTGTGTTGGGAACATTCAAAAGTCCATTCTTCTAGCTATTTTAAAATATGTACAAACTATTGCTAGCTATAGTCACCTTAGCACACTATAGCACACTAGAACTTACTCCTGTTGTCTAGCTGTGCTTGTGTGCTGTTAACCAACCTCTTCCTATCCCCCCACCCCTATCCTTTCCTGCTTCTAGTCACCACTATTCTGCTCTCTACTTCTATGAGGTCAACTTTTTTAGCTTAGAAGTGAATATTTAAATTCTTAAATTTTAGATTCAGGGGATACATGTGCAGGTTTGTTACGAGGGTATGTTTCATGATGCTGGGCTTTGGGCTTCTACTGACTGCATCACCAAGATAGTGAACATGGTACCCAATAGGAAATTTTTCAACCCTTGCTCCCCTCCTCCCTCCCTGCTTTAGGAGGCCTCAGTGTCTATTTTTGCTATCTTTATGTCCATGTGTACTCAATGTTTAGCTCCCACTTATAAGTGAAAACATGCAGTATTTGCTTTTCTGTTTCTGTGTTAATTCACTTAGGAGAATGACTTCCAGCTCTACCTATGTTGCTGCAGAGGACATTATTTTATTCTTTTTTATGGCTGCATAGTATTCCATGGTATACATGCACTACATTTTCTTTATCCAGTCCACTGTTGATGTGCACCTAGGTTGAGTCTCTGTATTCGCTATGGTTAACATTGCTGTGATGAACATACAAGTGCATGTGTCTTTTTGGTAGAACAATTTATTTTTGGGGGGGTAGGTACCAGTAATGAGATTGCTGGGTTGGATGATAGTTCTATTTTTAGTTCTTTGAAAAACCTCCAAACTGCTTTCCACATGGGGCTGAATTAACAGTGTATTCCCATCAACAGTATATAAGCATTCCCTTTTCTCTGCAACCTAGCTGTCTGTTATTTTTTGACTTTTTAATAATAGGCATTCTGACTGGTGTGAGATGGCATCTCATTGTGATTTTGATTTGCATTTCTTTGATGATTGGCAATGTTGGGCATTCTTTCCAGTTTATTGGATGTCACTTGTGTGTCTTCTTTTGCCTACTTTTTAATGTGTTTTTTTTTCTTGTTAATTTGTTTAAGTTCCTCATAGATTCTTGATATTAGGCCTTTGTCAAATACATAGCTTGCAAATATTTTCTCCTATGCTATAGGTTGTCTATTTAGCCTGTTGATAGTTTGTTTTGCTGCGCAGAAGTTTTTTAGTTAAATTAGGTCTGAAATGCCAATTTTTATTTTTGTTGCATTTCGTTTTGAGAACTTTGCCTAGGCCAGTGTCCAGAAGAGTATGTCCCAGGTTTTCTTTTGGGATTTCTTTTTATAGTTGGAGGTCTTACATTTAAGTCTTGAATCCCTCTTGAGTTAATTTTTGTATATGGTAAGAGGAAGGGGTCTAGTTTCATTCTCCCACATACGGCTAGCCAGTTTTCCCTGCACCATTTATTGGAAAGGGGATCCTCTCCCCATTGTTTATTTTTGTCAGTTTTGTTGACAATTGGTTGTAGGTGTGTAGCTTTATTTCTCGGTTTTCTATTTTGTTCCGTTGGTCTCTTTTTGTACCAGTACCATGCTGTTTTTGTTACTGTAGTCTTGTAGTATAGTTTGAAATCAGGTAATATGATGAGTCCAACTTCGTTCTTTTTGCTTAGGATTACTTTGGCTATTTGGGCTCTATTTTGGCTCCATGTAATTTTTATTTTATTTTTATGAATTATTTATTAATTTAGAGACAGTGTCTTGCTCTGTCCCCCAGGCTGAAGTGCAGTGGCATGATCACAGCTCACTGTAACCCTGAACTCCTAATCTCAAGCAATCCTCCTGGATTAGTCCCGTGAGTGGCTTGGACTATAGGCATGCACAACCATGCTCAGCTAATTTTTTAATTTTTTTGTAGAGATGGGTTTCTTGTTGTGTGCTCAGTCTGGTCTTGAACTCCTGGCCTCAAGCAATCCTCCCATCTTGGCCTTTCCAAGTTTTGGGATTACAGGCGTGAGCTACCATGTCCAGTCTGAATTTTAGAAAGATTTTTCTGTGAAAAATGACATTGGTAGTTTGATAGGAATAGCATTGAATCTGTAAATTGCTTTGGTAAGTGTGGACATTTTTAATGGCATCGATTGTTCCAATCCATGAGCCTGGAATGTTTTTCAATTTGTTTGTGTCATCTATGAATTTTTTCAGCAGCATTTTGTAATTCTGATTGTAGAGTTCTTACACTTCTTTGGTTACAAATATCCGTAGGTATTGTGTGTGTGTGTGTGTGTGTGTGTGTGTAATGTAAATGGGATTGCATTCTTGATTTGGCTCTCAGCTTGAATGTTATTGATGTATACAAATACTATTGATTTTTGTACATTGATTTTGTATCCTGAAACTTTGCTGAAGTTGTTTGTCAGATCTAAGATTCTTTTGATGGAGTCTTTAGGGTTTTTTAGGTATGGAGTCATATCATCAGTGAAGAGAGATAATTTGACTTCCTCTTTCCTGTTTAGATGCTTTTGTTTCTTTCTCTTGCTGGATTGCCCTGGTTAAGACTTCCAGTATTATGTTGACTAGGAATGCTGAGAGTGGAAATCCTTGTCTTGTTCCAGTTCTTAGGGGAAATGCTTCTAACTTTTACCTCTGTATGATGTTGGCTGTGAGTTTGTCATAGATGGCTGTTATTATTTTGAGGTATGTTCCTTCCATGCCTAGTTTGTTGAGGGTTTCTACCATAAGGGGATGTTGGATTTTATTGAATGCTTTTTCTGTGTCTATCGAGATGATCCTATGGTTTTTTGGGTTTAATTCTGTTTATGTGGTGAATCACATTTATTGATTTGTGTATATTGAACCAACCTTGTATTCTAGGAATAAAGCCCACTTGATCATGGTGAATTAACTTTTTGATGTGTTGTTGGATTCAGTTTGCTAGTGTTTTTTTGAGGATTTTTGTGTCTATGTTCATCAAGGATATCGACCTGTAGTTTTCTTTTTTGTTGTGTCTTTACCAGATTTTGATATCAGGATGATACCAAATTCATAGGATGAGTTAGGGAGGAATCCCTTCTCTTTGATTTTTTTGGAATAACTTCAGTAGGACTGGTGCTAGCCCTTCTTTGTACCTCCGGTAGGATTTGGCTATGAATCCATCTGGTCCAGGGCTTTATTTGGTTTGGTAGGTTTTTTTTATTACTGATTCAATTTCAGAACTCATTATTAGTCTGTTCAGGGTTACAATTTCTTCCTGATTCAATCTTGGGAGGTTGTGTGTTTCCAGGAATTTATCCATTTCCTCTAGATTTTCCAGTTTGTTTTCATAGAGGTGTTCATAATAGTCTCTGAGGATCTTTTATATTTCTGTGGGATTGGCTATAATGTTACCGTTGTCATTTCTGAGTGTGCTTATTTGGATCTTCTCTCTTTTTTTCTTTGTTAATCTAGCTAGTGGTCTGTCAATCTTGTTTATTCTTTCAAAGAACCAACTTTTTGTTTCATTGATTCTTTGTATGGTTTTATTTTTTCCTCTCAATTTCATTGAGTTCTGCTCTGATTTTAGTTATTTCTTTTCTTCTGCTAGCTATAGTTACATTCTTATTAAGAGATTTTATTTTATGCCACATTCTGTTGGTTTTTATGAAGCAAACATTATTGAAATGTAGCATATGTATACATTTCCAGAATGAAAAAAGCTTGAAAGGAAACATTTGGTATTTTCTATTGCTAGACGGTAAAACTAGTTGTCATCTTTTCCTTTCCTGACATAAATTTGGTTTATGAGCCCAAAAAGATTTTGCCTAAGAGCTTTGGTTTTATGTGTAGATTGGCCAAACATTAAGATTTAAAATACTTCAGTCTTACTTGGTACAGAACAGTCTTAGGTTAGTTGTGTGACCTTGGATAAGAATTTTGACAGCTCTACACTTCAGGACCTTACAGACAGGATAGGGATAGTAGTAAGTACCTTATTCGGGTTGTTGTTAGGATTAATTGATGTGTTTAAAGTGGCTAATGAAGTTTCTGGAATATGATAGACATAAAATAAATTGTAATTACTATTATTAAATTAACTTGAGTGGTTAGGAAAAGGTTTATTTGAAGGCATAGTATTTTTAAAAGATCGGATACATACTGTAGAATAATTTAATTATATGGCTTTTATTTTATACAGCATTTTTAAGGATGATGCACAAACTTAACTCTATTTCAACTTTCTTCACAGGTTCAGACACAAAAAGGACTGTCCATGAATTTATTAATGACCAGAGAGACAGGTTTCTGCTCGAGGTAGTAAAAATAACTTTGCTCCCCTAGCCAAATGGAAGACTTCTTGTGTAGTGTTGTCAAATATTTACCTTGACATTTTGCTTTTCTATTACATGTCCCAAATATATTGGTTGAACAGGTTGGTTTTTTCATGTGTTCATTAATTTGAAAAATACTTACTGAGAGTTTACTATGTGCCAAGCAGTAAAGCAAAGACCTGCCCCTCAAAGGATTTACATTCTAATATCCCAGACAAGGTTTTTATACTTCCTGGAACCTATCAGAAAAATTATTCTAGAAAATATCTGGTTCTAGTTTGTTCCTTTTTCCCCAATTATCTCTCCTATGACCAGGATAGCACCTGAGATGCCCTGTTTAATGCAGCTTCTCCTGATGCTTTGGCTGAATATGGTGGGAATCCAAGCACTCTGGAAATTCAGACAATTCTAGAATCCCTCCAGCTTTCTTGATACCTACTCATGTCAGAACAGTGTGCCAGGTCCCTTGTGGAGTCTTTTATAAAAAATGATAGAGGCTTTTTTTCCTGCCATCAAAAACTTTAACTAGAAGCCAAGTGTATAACTGAAAACATGATTATTTACTATGTCTATATGCATATTCATTTACCGTAGGTAAAGCAGAGATGCCAAGCACTTAATGGGAAAATAATTACAAAATGAATGAATTGAACATTTTTATACCTTTATTGTCAAGTATCTAATAATCTAAAGATGTTAACATGTCTCAATTAAACTCTTTGATGCTAATGAGTAAATAACAATGTACTTGACTTTTCCTAATTTCACATCACACATTTTGGGGCATAAATTTAGTTAGTTAGTACTTCCGTACACTGCCAGCCACAATCAACATAAAATATCTCACTTAAAGTAACTAATAAAGTTATAAATAGAACCTGATGGCTTTGTTTGTTAAAAAGCATTTCCTGGGTATGAGTCTGGTTTTTATTATAAAGTCCTACTGACATAACAGATGTCCTAGGTAGTTTAAGGTGGCGCTTGATAGATACACTAAGATGTTAGGACATTTATATTAAATATACCTCATTTCCTTTCTTTGCTATATCCCTCCCTTCCTCAACCAGTTTGGTGAAGTGTCCACTTATCAAAAAGACTTGTACAGTCTATCCTCCGTATCCACAGGCTCAGCATCTGAGAATTTAACAAACTGCAGATCACAAATATTGAGAAAAAATGATAAAAAAACAACAAAATAATATAAATTTTGAAAAATTATGAAGTATAACAACTATTTATATAGCATTTACATTGCTATTAGGTACTATAATCTAGAGATTATTTAAAGTATATGGGAGAATGTACATAGTTATATGCAAATACTATTCCATTTTATATAAGGGACTTGAGCATCCACAAAATTTGGTGTCCTTGGGGATCCTGGAGTCAATCTCCTGTTGATGCCAAAGAAACTTACCAGATTGTATACTTTAAAAATGTGGAGTTTATTGGATATTATACCTCAATTAAGCTAGAAAAAAATTACGAAAATGATTCTACAATTACTCATCTTTTCTAACTATTATTTTTCCCTCTCTGCTGGATTATTGCCACCAACATACAAACATCCTACTATTTACCCCATCTTTTAAAACAACGCCACCCCAAAACTATTTGTAGTAAAAAATTCGACCTTGTCCAGAAAGAGTCTGACCTTTGCCCTTGACTTCTGGGTGGTAATCTATATCATACTTAATAAAGATGTCTTTCTTTAATGTAGAACTGGTCACATCTGACAGTCTTAGGGTGGGGGCTGGCCATCCCAGAAATACTAACAATGGGCCTTAGAGGTAGGGCTTTGGGTCACACTTAGAGGGTCTGGAGACTGGAGACAGATCAACCACACGGTCAACCAATCATACCTAGTTAATGAAGCCTCAGTGAAAACTCTAGACACTGAAGCTCATTTGTACTTCCCTTGTTGACAATATTCTGTGTGTGTTGTCACATGTAGATGCAGGGAGGATAACGCCTCCTAGTTCCATGGGGAGGGAACACTGGAAGCTTTGCATTTAGAATTCACTCAGGCTCTGCCTTATGGGTCTCTTTCTTTGGATGATTTCAATCTGTATTCTTTCCTTTTAATAAACTATACCCATGAGTATAATAGCTTTCAGTGAGTTTGTGAGTCCTTCCAGCAAATTACCAAAACTGACAGTATTTGGGGGAACCCCTCAAACTTGCAGTCAGCGTCAGAAGTGAGAGCAGTCTTGGGGACTACGATATGAAATTTTCAATTTGGCTAACTCTGGGTAACTTGTAATAGTTTTCAAAACCTGAAGTGGCTTCATGGCATCTTTATTTTTTTATTTATAGCAGAGTTGGGACATGAAATACCCATTTAAAAATTATTAACATTGACATATTGTGAATTTAATATTATAAACACTTTATGCCAATAAATTTGACAACTTAGATGAAATAGAGAGAGTCCTTGAAAGATGCAAACTACCAAAGCCTACCCAAGAAGAAAGAAATAAATGGAATAGTTTTACGTCTCTTAAAGAAATTGAACTTACAGGTAAAAATCTTCTCACAAAGAAAAACCTAGATTTATTGGTTAATTCTGCCAAATATTTAAAGAAGAAATAAATTTAATTTTATACTCACTGTTTCAAAAAAATGAGAAAGAGGGAATACTTCCCAACTCATGCTGTGAAGCCAGCATTACCCTCATATCAAAACTAGATAAAATGATTAGAAGACAAGAAAACTAAAGACCAAGATCTCTTGTGAGCATATATGCAAACATTCTGAACAAAATGTAACAAACCAAATCCAATAATACATAAAAATGATAATACATTATGACAAATTAGGGTTTAATCTAAGAATACAAAAGTAATTTAACATTTGAAAATGAATCCATGTAATACACATTAACAAATTAAAATTGAAAACCCATATGATTATCCCAATTGATGCAGAAAAACCACTCAACAATATCCAAAATTCATTCTTGATAGAGACTCTCAGCAAAGTAGAAAGAGAAGTTCCTCAACTTTATAAAAAGACATCTACTAGAAACTTATTACTAACATTATATATCTAATGGTGAAAGACTGAATGCTTTCCCCCTAATATTAGGAACAATGCAAGGATTTCCACTGCACCACTTCTTTTCATCAGTGTTCTAGAGGTCCTAGCTAGTGCAATAAGACAAGAAAAAGAAATGAAAGACATCCAGATTGGAAATGAAGAATTAAAGCTGTCTTTATTTACAGACAACATGATCCTCTCTGCAGAAAATCCGAAGAAATCTATTTTAAAACTACCATAACGTACGAATTATGGACCTAAAAAAATGGAGAGTGATACCGTGTTCATTGATCCAAAGACTCAATATTGCTGAGATGCCAAATCTTTCCAGATTGATTTACAGATTAATTTATTTAATCTATAAATACAATCTCAATGCAAATCCCAGGAGTCTTTCTTGTAGAAATTGAAAGACTGATTCTAAGTTTTATACAGAAATGCAAAGGACCTAGTTTCCAGAGCTATGAAGCATCAAAAATACTATCCTACTTGCAAGCTAAGAAGTTAGTCTGGTACAGTTTCATAGTTTCAATAGAAGACACCAGACTCCTGGGTCAGAAATAAAGAATAGTTTCTTATTTATAGCCATTCCACCCCTGGGAATTTATCCAAGAAAAATAAAAGCACATGTGCTCATAGCAACCTTATTCGAAGTAGCCCAATGGAGGAAACAAGCCAGATGTCTATGAACAGGTAAATGGGTAACCAAACTGGGGTACATCATCATAACTGATCACTACTCAGCAATAAAAAGGAATTAGTTATGGATACTCTACAACATGGATGACTCAAAATAGTTATACTAAGTTTATAAATCCAGACAGAATAATAGTTCATACTATAATTTCACTAGATAAAATTCTAGAGAATGCAAGCTCGTCTATAGTGACAGAAGACAGGTCAGTAATTGCCTGGGAAAGGAGTTGGGAAGGAGGGAAGAAGGGATGGATTACAAAGGGCATGAGTAGACTTTTTGAGGTGATGAATATGTTCATTATTTTGATTGTGGTGATGATTTCCCAAGTATATAAATATGTCAAAACTTACCAGATTGTATACTTTAAAAATGTGGAGTTTATTGGATATTATACCTCAATTAAGCTAGAAAAAAATTACGAAAATGATTCTACAATTACTCATCTTTTCTAACTATTATTTTTCCCTCTCTGCTGGATTATTGCCACCAACATACAAACATCCTACTATTTACCCCATCTTTTAAAACAATGCCACCCCAAAAACCGTCTTTAGATATCAATTTGGCTAACTCTGGGTAACTTGTTAGTTTTCAAAAACTGAAGTGGCTTCATGGCATCTTTATTTTTTTATTTATAGCAGAGTTGGGACCCTCTTTAGATATCACATTACATACCATGGTTGTTATTACTTTAAAATCATCTCATTTCCATATTTTAAATTCATTTATATTATAATGTATGTGGCCTTATTTATGATTTTTTTTTTTTCCTGTATGGCATTAAAAACCCAAATGGGTCTGGGTGTGGTGGCTCACACCTGTAATCCCAGCACTTTGGGGGGCCAAGGCAGGCAGATTGCTTGAGCTCAGGAGTTTGAGACCAGCCTGGCCGACATGTCAAAAACCATCTCTACTAAAAATACAAAAATTAGCCAGGCATGGTGGTGTGCACCTATATAGTCCCAGTTACTTGAGAGGCTGAGGTGGGAAGTTTGCTTGAGCCTGGATGGTCGAGGCTGCAGTGAGCCAAGATCACCCCACTGCACTCCAGCCTGGGTGACAGAGCGAGACTCCGTCTCAAAACAAACAAACAAACAAACAAAACAAAACAAAACAAAAATCACCACGTGGATTCTTATATTCTATACTAAAAAAATAGAAGGAAATAGCAGGCAGATGTCAAAGTTGTGTTTGGGGATCTAAATAGGCCTTTTTGATTACAGTTCGATGTGGTACCCTCGGGCTGGCTCCCAGGAATGCACCACTGGCATGGCAGAGTTGAAACTGCTTTCTCCCATGGTCTTCCTATTGGCAGAGAAGCTGGTAGCTTTTGTGACTGCAGACAGCCCAGTTTCCCAATTCCCAGAAAGTACTAGAGGGTAATACACTGTAGGGAATACCAGATGCATCTGCTCTTTGGAGGAATATGCAGCTATTTTTTATTTCTAGGGCAGAGCTCTTTTGGAATAACACTGACCCTCTCATAAAAGTAAGAGAGGGAAATTAGTCTCCCCTCTAATAATCCCCGAAAATAAAACTCCTTCAAGAAATAAAGTCCATTGCTCCAAGATTTAGGCATACTATTATTTCCAATACAAATGTTTACTTGCTGTGTATAAGACTGTTGAAATTACTAAAAATGTGGAATCATGTTTTTACACCTCTGTCTTCAATGCCCCTAGTATGCTTTGTCAACCAAAAGAAACACAATCCAAAAGTTTGAAAAAGACATAGCAATGAGGGAACGGCAACTCAAAAAAGCAGAGAAAAAGCTCCAAGATGATGCACTGGCCTTTGAAGAGTTCCTTCGAGAAAACGACCAGAGATCTGTAGACGCTCTTAAATTGTTAGTTTCATCACTCTGGCCAAACCCCTCTCACCTCTTTTGTTTGTTTGTTTGTTTCTAAGAAGTAAATTAACAGATCTTCATTGCTTTTCAGGGCAGCACAGGAAACGATAAACAAACTCCAAATGACAGCAGAGCTGAAGAAAGCAAGCATGGAGGTACAAGCAGTGAAAAGGTGAGGGTGGGTACAATCTTCTCGTGGCCAAATTTCCATGACCCATTAAAACCTGTTTATGCCAGGTAAGACCTAATAATCTTGATCATCCTTATCAGTTGATGATGTCATAAGTATGAACGAATTTTTAAAAATAAGTAACCTGTCCATCAAGCTTTGTTCCTGCCTGGGTATCAGGACAGTATGTGGCTTCTGGCTGGAAAGTCTCTCTAACTTGTAGATACAGAAGCAAAGAAATTAGTTGAAGCAAAACAATCAGGAATAAACAATAAATTACTGTCTAAGTGCCCTTCTTCATTCATTCATTTTTTTCTTTTTATATTTTTAGTTTAGTCTGGTTGCACTTTTTCATTCATTCTGAGACGTTTTTTCCCCCACATTTTAACATCTCTGAAATTGGGACTCATTCTACAATTATCTTACAATCATCATGGGCAGTATTTTTTATGTTTACGCTTACATAGTAGAAACTAGTATTGTTATTAAAAACTAAGATCTGCTGGGCACACTGCTCGCCTCTCAGCTCCTTTGGAAGTTGAAGCAGGAGGACTGCTTGAGCTCAGGAGTTCAAGTGAAGTCTGAGCAACACAGCAGGACCCCATCCCTAGTAAAAATAAATAAAAATTAAAAAGCTAAGCTCTATAAAGAGAAAAAAGTATTGGAGCAGGTGTTGGGTAAAATTGTACCATTTGCCACCCCTTTTCAAACTTGGATGTTTCCTTCCATGGTCAAGGAAACTCACCTGAATTAATTTTTTTTTTTTTTCCTTTGAGAGGGAGTTTCGCCTTTGTTGCCCAAGCTGGAGTGCAATGGCGTGATTTCGGCTCACTGAAACCTCCACCTCCTAGGTTCAAGCGATTCTCCTGCGTCAGCCTCTCAAGTAGCTGGGATTACAGGTGCACACCACCACGCTTGGCTAATTTTTTGTATTTTTGGTAGAAACGGGGTTTCACCATGTTAGCCAGGCTGGTCTCGAACTCCTGACCTCAGATGATCCACCCACCTCAGCCTCCCAAAGTGCTGGGATTACAGGCATGAGCCACTGTGCCCGGCCTAACTAATTTTAAGTAGCTAAAGAAGCTTCCTTCTGTCATCATTTTTGGACACTAATTTCATGATTCAGCAGACACTGTAGTGTTGGTATCAGGTCAATGCTAAACTTACTTTTCCTTGGTGAGAACTTGATGCTTACCTCTCCTCTAGAACTAGGTCCTAGGCTTCTTACATCCTTCAGACAAGCTAGTCTGAAATGAAGCAGAGTTGATTTCTCGGAAACCAACTGCACTAACAGAATGTGTGTTTCACATTCTGGCTACAGTAGGCTCTTCTATTTTAGGAGCCTAAAACTGAAGCTGCTCCAAGATGGAGCATTTCCTTCTCTCTTTCACCCCCTAATGCAATTAGAAGATTCTATCCATTTATAGAATGTTTCTAGAGCTAGAGTAGCAGCCTCTATTTTAGTGCAAAGTACTGCATTTATGCACACTAGCCACCGAGTTAAGCCCTCCAAACGGCCTTGCAGAAGAGAACTTTTGATCGTTTATGTGTCACATCATCCTAGAAAGGTGCAGGAGATCATGAAAAACAAGCCTGTAGTGGAGCAAGGGCAGCAGGTTCTCTACTCTCTTTATGGCTCGAGATGGCCCCAGGAGGCCTCCTCTACAGGTAGCGCTGGAAAGGGAAGGGGGCATCTTCTGAAGCTTTTGCTTGGAAGCTGTATCGTTCCAGCCAATTGTCACCCCGTGTTCTTTGTAGCATATCCGGGAGGATTTCAATCTAAAACGGAGGCAGCCATAGAAGGAAGGGCTCCCATCAATCTTCCAACTGGTGATACGTGAGGCAGCCATTTACTGACCCTTGAATATCACTCTCGCACCAGGGCTAAAGGAAGCCTCTGACAGATAGAAATATTAAAGCTGAAAACACTGATACAAAGTACTATTGATAAGAGTATTGGTGAGGGTCTGAACAACGAAGGCTCTGAAAGATAAAGGTTTGGAAGCTCCCTTTCAAGTGGGCCTTCTTTTGTTACTTTAACATCCCTCTCTGTCCACTTTGTAATGTAATTACTATAATGCAATGTGAAGCTGGGCAAAAGTTTTTGGTCCAAGTCACTCAGTATTGGCAAGAGCTTGGGCATCTGAGTCAGACGGACCTGGGTTTGAGTACTGGCTCTACCATTTACATCTCCTTTCCAAGATAAGAACAATAGTACCTGTTTTAAAGTGCTGTCCTGAGGATAAGCATATGTCTGTAGTGTGTCCTGCCTACAGTAGTAGGTTCTCATTAAGTGTTAGTTTCTTTCTTCTCCTTACAAATGTACCACCTTTTGCTACTTTTTTTTTTTTTTTTGATGGAGTTTGGCTCTTGTAGCCCAGGCTGGAGTGCAATGGTGCGATCTCGGCTCACTGCATCCTCCGCCTTCCAGGTTCAAGCAATTCTCCTGCTTCAGCCTCCCAAGTAGCTGGGATTACAGGCGCCTGCCACAACACCTGGCTAATTTTTTGTATTTTTAATAGAGACAGTGTTTCGCCATGTTGGCCAGGCTGGTCTCAAACTCCTGACCTCAGGTGATCTACCTGCCTGCCTTCTCAAAGTGCTGGGATTACAGGCATGAGCCACTGTGCCCGGTCCTGTTGCTACCTTCTAATTTCTCCCTATGTCTAAAATGTAATACAGTGTTTCCCACAGAAATAATAAATAAGTCGAGTAAAACTATCATGTCTATTCTAAATGTGTGCGTATCCTGGGACATGTTTTATTTAAACAGCATTCCTAAAGTTTTATTTCATCTCATTTCATATTTCACTGAAGCCCATATTTTTATGGCCATATTTATCCTTTTTGATAATTAAATTATTAATTCAGTACACAATCAAGAGCAAAAATTTTGTAAATTTTTTTTAATGAACATGCTTTCACACAGATATACCTAATCATATCTTTGTTTCTTTTGAGTAGTGAAATAGCAAAAACAGAATTCCTCCTCAAGGAGTACATGAAATATGGTTTTTTTCTGCTGCAATTGTCTCCAAAACATTGGCAAATCCAGCAAGCACTAAAAAGAGCACAGGCATCAAAAAGTAAAGCCAATATCATCCTTCCAAAAATATTAGCAAGTAAGTTACTTATTCTCGACTTCCATGAAGTGAATATTCCTAACTCCAAAATCATCTGCTTCAATGTTTTTTATTTATCTAAATAGATTTTTTTAAAAAAACAGAACCTAAACAAAGATTTTCACTATATCTGTTATTGTGTATCATTAATTTGGAAACTTGGGCTAATTTCAGATATAAAGTGCCTTTGTCCATTTGTGTTGCTCTAGAGGAACAGTTAAGGCTGGGCAATTTATAAAGAAAAGCAGTTTATTTGGCTCGCAGTTCTGCTGGCTGTACAAGAAGTGTGGTGCCAGCATTTATTTCAGCATTTATTTAATTATTACGTCAGGCTGCTTCCACTCATGGCAGAAGGGAAACGTGTACAGAGACCACATGGTGCAAGGAGAAGCAACGGTGAGGGGAAGCAGGTGCCAGGCTCTTTTCAACAAGGAGCTCTTGTGGGAACTAAGAGAGTGAGAACTCACTCATTGCTATCAGGATTGCACCAAGCCATTCACAAGGGGTCTACCCCCATGACCTGAGCATCTTTCACTAAGCCCCACTTCTGACACTGGGGACCAAATTCCAACATGAGATTTGGAGTGTAGCATAAAGCAATAAAAATATATGCATGGGGGAAAGATAAAATATATTATTTTCAACTGATATGGTAGCATACCTAGAAATCCCCTCTAAAACCCTGAGAGGCTATTTGATTTTATTAAAAGATTCTGTAAACAGACACAAAGTCGTTTATGTGGCTTTTTCTTTCTTTTCTTTCTTTTTTTTTTTTTTTGAGACAGAGTCTTGCTCTGTCACCCAGAACTGGAGTGCAATGGAGCAATCTCGTCTCACTGCAACCTCTGCCTCCCAGGTTCAAGCGATTCTCCTGCCTCAGGCTCCTGAGTAGCTGGGACTACAGGTGCGTGCCCAGCTAATTTTTGTATTTTTAGTAGAGAGGGAGTTTCACCATGTTGGCCAGGATGGTCTCAATCTCTTGACCTTGTGATCTGCCCACCTCGGCCATCATTTATGTTTTATTAACCTAAGTAAACTAATATTATTAATTAGAAAATACACAAGAAGGTGGGACATGGTGGCTCATGTCTGTAATCCCAGCATTCTGGGAGGCCAAGGCAGTCAGATAACTTAGTTTGGGACCAGCCTGGAAAACATGGCAAAACTCCTTTTCTACAAAAAGCAAAATATTAGCTGGGCATGGTGACACGCACCTCCCAGCTACTCAGGAGGCTAAGATGGGAGGATCACCTGACCCCAGGAAGTCGAGGTTGCAGTAAGTCATGAGTATGCCACTACACTCCAGCCTAGGTGATGGAAGTGAGACTCTGTCTCAAAAAAGAAAGGAAGGAAAGGAGAAAGAAAGAAGAGGAGGAGGAGAGGAGAGGAGAGAAAGAAAAGAAAAAAAACGAAAAGAAAAGAAAAGAAAGAAAAGAAGGAAATTAAATCTAAGAAAACAACCTGTCTCAAAAAAGAAGGCAGGTAGGCAGGCAGGCAGGAAGAGGAAGGAAGGAAGGAAGGAAGGAAGGAAGGAAGGAAGGAAGGAAGGAAGGAAGGAAGGGAGGAAGAAAGGAAAAGGAAAAGAAAGAAAGAAAGAAAGAAAGAAAGAAAAAAGAAAGGAAAGAAAAGAAAAGAAAGAAAGAAAGAAAGGAAGGAAGGAAAGAAAAAAGAAGAAAGGAAAGAAAGAAAGAGGAAGAAAGAAAGGAAAAGAAGAAAGAAAGAAGAACAAAAGAAAGAAAGGAAGGGAGGGAGGGAGGGAGGAAGGAAGGAAGGAAGGAAGGAAGAAAGGAAGGAAGGAAAATATACAAGGAAATTAAATCTAAGAAAACAATAACCTTAATGTGTGTGACCTGGAGATTTGAGAAATAGAAAACTATGTAACTATGTCATGTTTTCAGATAGAAAGATTGATATGTAAAGTTGCCAAATTGTCTAAAACTAATGTATAATTTTATGGAATTTTAAGTAAAATGTTACCAAAAATGTGACAGGGAATTGGGTCTTGGGTGGGGAGAGCTTTGCACAATGATCCAAAGGTTCATCTAGAAAGATAAGCAAATACTTTTGAATTAGGAAGGTAATGGGAGGAAGATTACAAATCCTTTAAAACTGTATATAATATATTATCATGGAATCTCAGGAATCGAAACAGTCATGTACTGGCATTAGGTCAGCTCAGCGGATCAGAGAAGGGCCCCATTACATATTTATAAGAATGTAAGCCAGGTGCAGTGGCTCACACCTGTAATCCAAGCATTTTGGGAGGCTAAGGAGGGAGGATTGCTTGAGCCAGGAGTTTGAGACCAGCTTGGGCAACATACTGAGACCTCGTCTCTACAAAAAATTTAAAAATTAGCTGAACATGGTGGCACACAATTGTAGTTCTTCCACTAGGGAAGTTGAGGTGGGAGGATTGCTTGAGCCCAGGAGAAGGATGTTGCAGTGAGCCATGATGATGCCCCTGCACTCCAGCCTGGGCAAAAGACAGAGACCCTGACTCAAAAAAAAAAAAAAAAAAATTTAATAAGTGAAAGCGGGGTCACAAATCAAGGGGATGATTTGCACTTTCAACTAACAGGACCAGACTTATCCTCTTGCCTGAAAAACTGGATAAACATACGAAACAGGAATTTTCAGACATTGGATGGACATCAAACAGCAAAGTAGATTGATCCCTTGGAGAGGGGAAACCAGTGAGGTGAGCCCTAGGATTGCCTCAGCTTACTACCTGGAGAGAGTTTCCAGGATGCAGTGCAGGGATGGGAGCCAGGGGCAGCCCAGCTGAGAACTGACGCCACTACTCCAGGATAGGAGCATTTACACCCCAGAAATTGGCGGACTACAAATCAGGGGGCATTTGCTTTCTAGAGAGTTAGTTGTTAAACATTTACCAACACACCACTAATGGGTTCCCTGCTTGGTTCCCTGCATCCCTCACTGTGCTGAGTGTGATTAAATTAGGTCATATGTGTAAAGTGTTCAGCACATGATAACATTTGGTTAAAGCTAAATGGTGTTGCACAAGAGAAAAAACAAGTGGGTAAAAAAAACCCAAGAAGTATTTGCATTTAGCAACTTTAGATTTAGTCCTTCTTGGGCCAGGTGCGGTGGCTCAATCCTACAATTCCAACAATTTGGGAGGCCAAGGCAGGCAGAGTACTTGAGCCCAGGAGTTGGAGACCAGCCTGGGCAACATGGTGAAACCCCATCTCTACAAAAAACAACAACAACAACAACAACAACAAAACCCAAAAATTAGCCAGGCATACTGGTATATACCTGTAGTCCCAGCTACTCAGGAGGCTGAGGTGGGAGGATGGATTGATCCCAGGAGCTCAAGGCTGCAGTGAGCTGTGATGGTGCCACTGAACTCCAGCCTGGGTAAAAGAACAAGACCCTGTCTCAAAAAAAAAAAAAAAAAAAAAAAAAAAAAAAGATTCAGTTCTGGGTTCATCATCTAAATAGAGAATGTTCAGACACTAGTTAAGTCTGTCAGTCCAGAGGCTTGAATACCTAACATTTGGGATTTTAGGAGTTACAACAGAAGGATGTTGAAAATGGAGATGTCCTAGTGCCCTACTGGTCAGTTCTCACACCTTCTCCTATCCCAGAGACCAGTCCTTACTATCTGCATATTATGTTTGTATATTACCATCTGCATATTACGTTTGCATATTGCCATCTGCATATTATGTTTGCTGGTTGATGATGTCTCCAACTTATATTTCTGTCCCTGGAAGTTTTGACAATAACTCTATCTTCAGCCTGAGACAAAGCTCTCTTTCTCAGCAGTGTTTTTTTCCCCCCATCTTTCTTTTTGTCTCTCCTTTTCATTTTCCATTTCTAGAATTATCATTACATTCGAGTAAAAGGGAAGGCATTCTTGAGGAGTTTGGGGGGACAGCCATCCTTTCAGAAGATGCTTCTCAGGGAAGAGACAGCCAAGGTAAAAGTAGATTTGGGACTCATGAAAGTAAAACCTGAGAATGTCCATTTCAAAGTGGAGACAGGACTACAAGCCAGCCTGGAAAATGGAGGGCTGTGTCCACCCCACCCTCAGTCCTAGCAGCCAGGGGCTCTGGTTCTCTCTCTCATGTTATCACAAAATGCCGAGAGGTGCACGAGTGGATAGAATAGGCAGAGAATCAGAGGAAGAGGGTCCCTGAAACATCCCCTGGCTAACCAGCACATGTCCTGAAGTCCTTCCAAGCTGAGGCGCCTCGTTTCTCTGGCGCAGGCCTGCCTTCTGCTGTTGACAGGCCCACTCCCAGGGCCCAGAAAACCAGGCCATTTGCAACCAGGTGACTGCCTTTGGCCAGTGATTCAGAGAATTAACCCTTGGGAAAAGGATTAATTTAGAGCAGAGGTAGCTCTAACCTACCCACCATCAACTCCAAGAAGTCCTTCACTATCACCGTCCCTCCCTGGTGGAATGACCCTCCTTCTCCCGCTCTGCATCACAAATTCAGACCAGAGATTTGGCCCCACTGGGCTGTGCTATCTGGCCCCAGTGTTTTGGTGTTGTTTGGCTTGGTGGCCAATGTTTAAAAATCAGCACATGTAGGCCAGGCATGGTGGCTCACACCTTTACTCCCGGCACTTTGGGAGGCTGGGGCAGTGGATCACTTGAGCCCAGGAGTTCAAGACCAGCCTGGGCAGCATGGCAAAACCCCATATCTGCCAAAAATACAAAAATTCGCTGGGTGTGGTGGTGCACGCCTATAGTCCCAGCTGCTCGGGAGGCTGAGGTGGGAGGATCACTTGAGTCCAGCAAGTCGAGGCCACGGTGAGCAGTGATGGTGCCACTGCACTCCAGCCTGGGTGACAGAGTGAGACCCTGTCTCAAAATAAATAAATAAATAAATAAATAAATAAATAAAGTAAAAATAAGCATATCTCATGAAAAAAAAATCTGTATTTCTATCTTCTCTTGAAAACCACAAGATTTGACGTCTGGCATCAAGTTGGGAACTTTCCCGTGGGAGGGGTCTGATCTCTCATGTTGCTTTGTCTTTATTGGGACCACTCCACTCCTTTACCTGCCCTGCCCTGTATCCATCTGAGTTTGCAGCCCCTAATGCAGGCTGACCCCTGGGGACTCCTTTTCTCCTGTATCCTACTATCAACCTTGGAATGTATTTAGTGGTGGGATAAAGGTCAGGAATACAAGTTGCCTGCCCAGAAATGACCCTGGTATGAGCCTGAAGCATTGTGCATCTGGCCAGCTGATTGAAAAGTAAACTCTTGGGCTGTGAGGCCACTTTGGCTCACTTTAAGACGTATTATTTTGCCTGTTGGAGGATCTAGAGTAGGGTGTGGGGGCAGGGGTGGGGTAGAGGGAGTGGGAGGTGGTGTCAATGTTCTCTTCTCTTTGAAATTTTGAATATAGAAGTTTCTCAGTTTAAATAACACCTCTTAACAATACTTTCTAGTAGTACATGTTAGGGTACCAGCTTAAAAGCTGAGATAGGCCCGGCGCGGGGGCTCATGCCTGTAATCCCAGCACTTTGGGATGCTGAGGTGGATGGATCTCCTGAGGTCAGGAGTTCGAGATCAGCCTGGCCACCATGGTGAAACCCCATCTCTACTAAAAATACAAAAATTTGCCGGGCATTGTGGCGGGCACCTCTAATCCCAGCTACTCGGGAGGCTGAGGCAGGAGAATCGCTTAAACCGGGGAGACAGAGGTTGCAATGAGCCAAGATCGCACCATTGCACTCCAGCCTGGGCAGCAAGAGCAAAACTCCATCTCAAAAGAAAAAAAAAAAAGCTGAAACAATAATTTAAGATGGTGACGGGACCCATCTGGTTGGTTCTTCTTCATCCATTTTTTCCCCTTCTTTCCTTTACTCACCATGTATTTGTTGGAGACATAAATATTTCAGGTGCTCTTCAAGACCCCACGTACACAAACACAAATAGTACATAGTTCTGCACTCCTGAACTACACACTATAATGGGGTGAGTGATATATAGTTATAGACAGTGAGGGCTTTGGAGGGAAAAGCCAAAAGTGTGATCTCTCCCTGAGGCATTTAGAAGAGTGTGTGCCTTTCATTTTATTCTTATGCGTGCAACTCAGTTTCAATAGAATAAAAGACCTCCAATTTCTATGCAATTATTCCAATAATAAAATAATTTTTTTAAAATAAAGAAGTAATGGGCATGTCTGTGCAGAAAAATGAATACCTTGCCCCAAGTGCATGGGCTTATTTCTAATTCCATGTTATTTCTCTTCACTCCACCATCACCAACGGCACGGCCTCGCCTGGACATTTCGAACAGGAAAGCCAAGCAGAATCCTGACTCGCACCTCAGAGAAAATCAAATCAAAGTACAGTATATACTTGACTAACTCCCTTGGGAACTGGGAATGGTTTTCAGCAAATAACTTTTAGCCTTTTCTCAACATCTATGTCATGTATCCATAACTGTTGTAAGAGATCCTGGAGGCAGTGGTGCCATCTCTGTGCACTCCTGAGATCTCACAGGCCTCTCTCCATTCTTTGTTAAGTATCTACAGCTATTATTTGCAGAAACTATCTGCCCCCTTGCATCTTGGGTCTTTGCTTCTCAGAATCCACTGCCCTATTTTTTATCAGGCTATTCTGCTAGCCTGTGTGTTTGCAGTTTCACCATGTGATTCAAAATTGCCGCAATTAGGATCATAAAGTATTTTTTTTGTTGTTGTTTTCCCCCCTCACTTAATTGTTCGCTCATTTGTACTCATTATTTCAGAAGTCACTCGTTCTCAACCCTTTCTACCCCAAGACAGCTTCTTTAAGAAAATATGTTGATGCTTGGGTTGGGTACACCAGCCCAGAGGAAGGGATCTGGGCCAGCATCACAGTATCATGACAATCTCTGAGGAAAACAGAAACATTTTGCTGTGAATTCTAGGCACCCTCTGAATTCTGGACATCCGCTTCTCTGGCACTTGGCAATCGCTATTTTTTGTAATTAAATGTTCATTTTGAGATCGTTTTAGATTCACACACAATTGTAAGAAATAGTACAGAGAGACTTCATATACCCTTTACCCAGTTTCCTCCAATGGTATCATCTTGCAAAACTGTAGCACAGTACCATAACCAGGATATTGACATGGATGCCATCAAATACAGAACATTAGCGCAGGGTTCTTCATGTTGCCCTTTTATAGTCACATCCACTTCCCTCTCCCACCTCCCCTTAACCCCTGGCAACCACCAATGTGTTCTCCATTTCTATGATGGTGTTATTCCAAGAATGTTCTATAAATGGAAATCTACGGTATGTAATCTTTTGGGATTGGGTTATTTTGCTAAGCATAATTCTCTGAAGATTCACCTAAGTTGTTTGGTCTATCAGTAGTTGGTTCCTTTTTCTTGTTGAGTAGTATACTATGGTATGGACGTGCTGTAGTTTATTTGCTCATTGGAGACCATCTGGATTATTTTGAGTTTGGGGATATAATAAATAAAGTTGCTAGCAATATCTTTGTTCCACCTTTTGTGTGAACATAATTTTCACTTCTCTGGAATAATTAGAATGTAATGCCTGGTTGAGTGGTAGATGCGTGTTCAGTATTTTTTGTTTTTGTTTTTGTTTCCTTTTCGAGATGGAGTCTTGCTCTGTAGACCAGGCTGAAGTGCAATGGCACAATCTCCGCTCACTGCAACCTCCACCTCCCAGGTTCAAGCAATTCTCCTGTCTTGGCTTCCTGACTGGGATTACAGGCGCCTGCCACCACGCCCAGCTAATTTTTGTTATTTTTAGTAGAGACGGGATTTCACCATGTTGGTCAGGTCAGTCTCGAACTTCTGACCTCAGGTGATCCACCCGTCTCGGCCTCCAAAGTGCTGGGATTACAGGGGTGAGCCACCACACCCGGCCACATGTTCAGTTTTTAAAGAAATTGATGAATTGTTTCTCAGAGTGACTATATCACTTGACATTCCCACCAGCATTATTTGTGGGGTCCAGTTTCCTCATATCCTCAACAGCATTTGGTGTTTGCACTGTCTTTTATTTTAACTATTCTGTTAGGTATTAATTTGATTTTCCTAGTAGCTAATGGTGTTGCGCATCTTGTCGTGTGCTTGTTTGCATCTTTATATCCTCTGATGAAATATCTATTCATATCTTTTGCTCATTTTCTAACTGAATTGCCTTTTAAAAAAAACTGTTGGATTTTGAAAATTCTGTATATAATTAGATATTAGTCCTTTGGGGATATGTGGTTTGCAAAGAATTTCTCTTAAGTGTGTAGACTGTCTTTTTATCCTCTTAATAAGCTCTTTTGTAGAGTGAAAATTTTAATTTTGATGAATTTCGAGTTATGAATTTTTTCTTTTATAGTTCATGCTTTTGGTGTCAATTCTAAAACATTTTCCCTAGCCTTAGACTCAAAGATTTTTTTCCATATTTTTTCTTAAGTGTTTTATAGTTTTACGTGTAAGTTTGTGATCCATTTTCCATTTTGAGTTAATTTTTGTATAAGGTGTGAGGTTTAGATTGTGGTGATGGTGTTTTTTTGCCTGTGTATCTCAATTGGTCCTGTACCATTTGTTGAAAGGGCATCTTTCATTGAATTGCTTTTGCGCCTTTGTCAAAAATCATGTAAGCATATTTATTGGGCCTATTTCTGGATTCCCTATTCTGTTCCATTGATCTATGTAACTGTCCTGCCACATGATCTTGACTACTGTAGCTATTACTTTTTTATTTTTATTATTTAATATAGGCAAGGTTTATTACGTGTGACCTTGATTTCACATACAAAGTTAGAATGGCAATTACACTTAAAATTAACTCATTAAAACGTGTAAATATCACAGTATAGATATGTTATCCAAAATCCAAAGGTAGTGAAACTGGTAACATACTGCTACTTATCTTTGGACAGATACAACCATAGTATTAATGGAACTGGTTCCCAGACAAGTATGTACCACTTGCTCCCATGCCTTAGGGAGGAGAGGATGTTATAACACAGGCGGTATTGATGCAATGACTCGTGAATAGTTGCTCCTAATTAACACTGCTAAAATTAGGTTCACATGTTTCACTTTGTGTGGGAGCTGATGACTCTTGTTCTTCTGTGTTTTGAGTGATATCTTTCAAGGTGTTGACATCAAATCCACTCATTCCAAAATGCATCACAGATGGGAATTTAAGCCTCTTTACAAAGCAAACCACTAGAAATTATAGGTAGTATGCAGCACTGATCTGTAACTGATCTCTGATAATATAGCAACATCATTTCTTTGGAACATAATTTTCTTGATCCTACAAGAAGTGACAGGATAAGAAAACTTATAGTTAAATGGCAACAGTCTTGTTACAGGACAGTTATCTCCCAGGTGTATGTCGCTAGTTTTAATTTCTGTGTTGTTATCAAAGGGCCTTATTTTCATTCTGACTAACAATCAATTATCAGGACACGTTGAAACTATTGCAAGTCAGACAGTGACCTAGGCCATCAGTAGTCAACTCAGTCATTGCTGCAGTCCAGTGTCTTCTTTATCCACTGAAGATCTGTGTCTTAGGTCTGGGTTGAGTCCAGAAGAATTCCAAAACAATAGAGAAAACAGGAAGGACCTGCCTAAGAGCACAGACGTCTTCATTGCTCCAGATTCCAAGACACAACACAGGGAACAGAAAATGGCCTGTAGCTATTAGTCTTAAGGTCAGGGAGACTTCTTATGTAATTCCTCTTTTTCAAAACTGTGTTGGCTATTCTAGCTCCTTTTTCTTTTTATATAAATTTTAAAATAATCTTATCTACATCTACAAAAAATCTTTCTGGAATTATGATGGGAATTGTGTTAAGTCTTTTTATGGGTTGAATTATGTCCCCTACAAAGATAAGTTGAAATCCTAACCCGGCCGGGCACGGTGGCTCAAGCCTGTAATCCCAGCACTTTGGGAGGCCGAGACGGGCGGATCACGAGGTCAGGAGATCGAGACTATCCTGGCTAATACGGTGAAACCCTGTCTCTACTAAAAAATACAAAAAAACTAGCCGGGCGAGGTGGCGGGCGCCTGTAGTCCCAGCTACTCAGGAGGCTGAGGCAGAAGAATGGCGTAAACCCGGGAGGCGGAGCTTGCAGTGAGCTGAGATCCGGCCACTGCACTCCAGCCTGGGCGGCAGAGCGAGAATCCGTCTCAAAAAAAAAAAAAAAAAAGAAATCCTAACCCATGGTACTATGTACATGACCTTATCTGGAAAAAACATATTTTTTATTACACCTTTGCAGATGTAATCAAGGTAAGATGAAGTCATTAGGGTAGACCCTTAATTCAGTATGACTGGTGTCCTTACAAGAGAAGAGACACAGAGACACAGGGAGAATGCCATGTGATGACAGAGATTGAAGCGATGTGGCTGCAAGCCAAGGACTGCTGGCAACAGGAGCAGCTAAGAGAAAGGCATTGATAGATTCTTCCCTAGAGCCCTCAGAGAGAACATGGCCTGTTGACACCTTGATTTTTGACTTCTAGCCTCCAGAACTGTGAGAGAATAAATTACTGTTGTTTTAAGCTGTTGTTTGTTACATCAGTCCTAGGAAACTAACACAACCCTGTATATCAATTTGGGGAGAACTGATTTCTTTACTATGCTACATTTTCCAATCCATAAACACAGTCTGCCTCTCCATTTGTTTAGATCTTCTTTGATTTCTTCAGCCTTCTGTAGTTCCCAGCTTACAAATCCTATACATGTTTTGTTAGATTTATAGCAAAATATTTTTGTCTTTTCTTTTTGAACAAGTGTAAATGGTATTGTACTTTTTATTCTGGTGTCTATGAAGTCATTGCTAATATAGAGAAATACAATTGATTGTATACCCTGACCATACTGAACTCACTTATTAGTTCAAGAGTTTTGTTTTGTTTTTAAAGATTCCTTTGGATTTTCTACGTAGACCATTATGTCATTTGCACATAAGGACAGCTTTATTTCTTCCTTTCTGATCTTTATGCCTTTTATCTTTTTTTCTTGCCTTATTGCAATGGGTAGAACTTTCGATGTTGAATAAGAGTAGATGGAGCAGTTATCTTTGTCTTGTTCCCAGTCTTGAAAGGATTTAGTTTTTCACCATTAAGTATAATGTTAGCTGGAGGATTTTTGTAGATGTAGATACTCTATCAAGTTAAGAAAGTTCTTCTCTGTTCCAGTTTTCCTGAGAGTTCTTATCAAAATGAGTGTTGAATCCTGCCAAATGCCTTTTCTGCATCTAGATGCACACAGTAACATGCAGACACCACATTCGCTCCCTCAGAAAGCTCACCACTCTCCTAGTCTCATCCATTCATTCAACAAATATTTATTGAGTGCCCTAACAATAAATAAAAGACCATCTCTGCCCTCAAGGGGCTTACCATTTAGGGAGGAAGACAGACAAGTTGATTGCAATACAAGGTGATAACGTTATTAGAAGGATAAGCCCAGAGTGCCACAGGCATGCAAAGGTAGGACTCTTAACCCAGAGGAGAGGTGAGGGCATGGGAGGGCAAGGGCAGGATCAGCGAATGTGCTTCAGAGCAGGTTGCCTCTAAGCTGAGTCTATGAGAGGAGGAGGAGTTAGTGAGGACAAGCTCTGGAAGAGGGAGTGCTTTCTGGTACAGAGATGACAGAGTTTGGTTGTGTCAGAATGACTGGTTTATCATTCTGGGTAAAAAGGGGAGAGGCTCAAGGAGTATATGGGCACTGCACCATAAGCAGGGAAGTGGTGATACTATCTATCTAAGCAGTCTGTGCTTTGTTCCAAGGACCCTGGGGAGACACTGAATGTTTTAAGCAAGAGTAAGACAGAGACCCAATCCTATTTGCACTTTAGAAAAATGGATGTGGCAGTATTTTAGAGAATGAAATGGTGGAGGACAAAACTAGAGATACAGTGGCCAGTTAGGAGCCTATTGTCGCAATTCAGGTGAAAGAGATTGGACTGCCTAAACCAGATAATGGCATCGGGAACAAAGAAGGAAAGGCTGTGAGAGACATTAGGGAAGTGGCATTGACAGGACTTTGAAGGGCTTATGTAAAGATTGAGGGAAGTGTCAGGAAAAGAGAGTGGTTACAGATAACTCCCAGATTACTAGCATGGTCTTGCCATCCAATAATATTGGGAATCCAGTAAGAGGAGCAGGCCCGCCTGAGGAAAAAGAGAAGGAGTGTGATTTTGGATGTTCGTTTTAGCTCCCTATGGGACAGCCTTGTGGGTACTGACGTCCAGTTGAAGGTTGAACACCGAAATCTAGAGCTCAAGAAAGAGATAGAGATGTGGGAGTCATTGGTGTATTAGCAGTGGTTGAATCCATGAGAGGGATGAGGTCTCCCCAAAAGAATGGGTAGAAGGAGAAGGGAAGAAGACTGAGGAGGAGCCCAAAAGATGACAAAAGTATCAGAGAGGTGGGAAGAGAGTGACTAGAAAGTGATGTTGCTCAACCCAAGAGCAGAGAAGGTAGACTGTAATATCAAATGCTTTTTCAGGGTATGTTTCCCTAAAACTAATCTATGTCCCTGGCCTTTTCTGTTTTCCCACACCTTCTCTCCAACTGCTCAACAGGCAGCTCCAGGTGTGTATTTTGTCCCCTCAAACTCAACATGAATAAAGCAAATATTAATCTTTTTCTTATCCCATCTGTAAGCCATTTTCCTTCCTATGAGTGCTACCTCCATTTTTCCAGGCTCCAGACCACAAATGTTGGAGTCATCTTTGTCTCTTCTCTTATGGCCCCAAGACCCCTTTCTATTTTTGGTTCCCATTATTTCGTTCTTCCATATATCTCTAAATTCTCCTCCCTCCCCATACACTTACTCATCGTTGACATCATCACTGCCCTCTATCTGAAAATGTTAATGACCTAGATCACACCAACAGCCAACTTACTCTGTCCCTATCCCTGCCTCTTTAATATTGCAATCAGTTTCCATTCATCTTTCTTACAGGATTTTTCCAGAGCCACTTTTCAAGCCACATGATTATGCTTTAAGGAGGTACCTCATTGTCCATCGCCCCAACCAACATTTTGTCAGCCTGATTGGAAGATATTTTGAGAAGTAAAATCTGCTCTTAAAGAGAGAAGCATTGCCTTACTTGGGGACAGTCAGAAGGCTGTGATACAGCTTTCACTTTGAGCAGTAGAGCACATTTAGATTCTCAAGAAGAATGTATTCAAAGGGACAAAGGGATGAGGCAATGTAGGCTGTCATGTATTTCTTTGAAAATAAAGTTACCTTACTTTATAGATACACCTCAAATAATTGGTACCATATGGTATGGCCCTCCCATGTGGTCTCATTGTTTGTGTATGTCAGCTTTGTCTGGGACAGAATCCAATTTTCTTTTGTATATTCATGGAATCCATTGATTTCTGCAATCAGCAGTTCCCTAAAAGGCTAAACTTGCTATTGAAAATAATTATGTTACAGTTGCATTCCAAAGACAATTTAGAAAGGAATGCAAACCTGTTGACAGAAAATGGCTCACAAATCAGACATTTTCTTTTTCTTTTTTCTTTTACAGCCTGACTGAAAGTTTCGGTTCAGAAGACAGTTTGGAATTCCTTTTAGATGATGAAATGGACTTTGATTTGGTAACTAGATTATATTTGCTGGTTTAAATATTGTGTTTGGTGAAAAATATCGATGATCATTTATTCTTTTGAAATTAAAATATTTCATTCAAAATATTGCACAAAACCTTCCAGAAAGAAATATAATTTTGATACTATTCTCCAATTGGATATGTAATTTATCTTTGTCATAAGACATTTTATAAGTATCTAGAAGAAGGTAATGGTTTAGGATATATATATTTTATATATACATATATAAAATCAACAATCTTCTGGTAAAAATAGCCACTTTCTGATTGCATTTTATTGGGACTTGTGATGTATTGGGTAGCTGAACCATAAAATAAATAGGCCTTCAACAAAACAACCCTTTATTGCTGCAAGATTGACTTTGAGCTAACATCACCCTAAATGCAACCACAGAAACTCAAAAGGGACAACAAATACCATTCATTGTTGTATATTACACACTTTACCCAAGTCATCTTTTTAAAAAATTGTGACAAACAAACATATAAAAAATTTACCATTTTAGCCATTTTAAGCGTGCAGTACAGTAGTGTCAACTATAAGCAACAGATCCCTAGAACTTTCCGATTCTGCAAAACAGAAACTCTATACTCATTAAACAACTCCTCTTTTCTCCCTCCCATGGCCCCTGGCAACTGCCATTCTACATTCTGTTTCTAAGAGTTTTACTATTTTAGATACCTCATATAAGTGGAATCACTCAGTATTTGTCTTTTTTGTGCCCGGCTTATTTTACTTAGCATACTGTACCCAAGGTTCATCTATGTTATAGCACATGACAGGATTTCTTTCCTTTTTTTTTTTGAGACGGAGTTTCACTCTTGTTGCCCAGGCTGAAGTGCAGTGGCATGATCTTGGCTCACTGAAACCTCTGCCTCCTGAGTTCAAGCAGTTCTCTGCCTCAGCCTCCTGAGTAGCTGGGATTACAGGCATCCACCACCATGACTGGCTAATTTTTGTATTTCTAGTAGAGACGGGGTTTCACCATCTTGCTCAGGCTGGTCTTGAACTCCTGACTTCATGATCGGCCTCCCAAAGTGCTGGGATTACAGGCGTGAGCCACTGCACACGGCCGATTGCTTTCCTTTTGAAACCTGAATAATATTCCATTGTATGTGTATACTACATGGACTTCATCCATTCATCCATTGATGGACATTCAGGTTGCTTCCATGTCTTGGCTATTGTGAATAATGAGGAACATGGGTGTGCAAATGCCCAAGTCATTTTTTAAAAAAATGTTTAAGGTAACACATATAAATATAAAATAATTAAAATGTGGGGAGAAAATGACTTTCACTCAGCCTCCTGTCATCTTCTATTCCTTCTCCCTTTCCCTTTTTCCTGCACTTGCCTCCTCTTCTGCCTTTTCCTCGCCCTCTTCTTCCTTTTTTCTTCCCCATCCCTTTTTTAATACCCTCATCTCCCCACAACACTTCAAATGTGCTCTTTCTGAGAGCCAGCTCTCACTTGGAAATAGACGAGTTTCCCATACAAATCCCTACCTGCGTCTCCCTCATGCTTAGAAATACCTTCCTTTACCCCACTATATTTTCTAGATAAGTCACATGTGCATAGGTAGCATATTTTTAAGTAAATTATATTCTTCATTATTGATTAATTAGGAGCCAGCGCTTTATTTCAAGGAACCAGAGGAGTTACTTCAAGTCCTCAGAGAGCTGGAAGAGCAGAATCTTACTTTGTTTCAATATTCCCAAGATGTAGATGAAAATCTTGAAGAGGTAAACAAAAGAGAAAAAGTTATACAGGATAAAACGTAAGTCATTATAAACAAGTAGATTTATTCCATTAAGCAATTTCTAACCAGAGGCTGGGTCCAACTCATCCACATGTGGCTCTTCCTCGTGGTCTCTGTGAATGTAGGCTGGAGTTTTTAATAGTTTACATTGTGGAGTGCAAAAGGTAGATGTCACATTTACACAGAATAGACTGGCTTTAATTTTGTCCCTACTTCCTTTCACTTGTCAACATATTTTCCTAGCTAGTAACAATAAAAGATATTTTGAAAAAAGACTAAAAAGAATTAAAATGGTACCTACTGCCTTAACTTTTGTCCAGTGTAGTTTTCGCCCTTTTGGCTAGCTATCATTTACTTTACCAAATCATGCTGTGGGTGATAATGCTAACAAATGTATTGTCACTGGCCATGACTCTCAAAAAAAAATTTTTGTGATTAAATATTATATCATTTTATAAAGTTCCTATCAAGATATCAGGGCAAATATAGAAAGGATTTCTGTCAGGGGAAAGCGGCTGGATTTGATCCCTCACAAAATTCCTTCCTCATCTAAAAATATATAATATTACAAACTTGAAAAAGAGCTGAAATACAGAGAATAGATCTTTATATCTACTCATTGCAAAAATGTGTAGAATTATATCTACTCATTGCAAAAATGTGTAGAATCTTTTTTTTCAGAAAGTTTTCTGGGCCAGAAGATGAAAATCTTTTTAAACGATAGGTCAAACTACATTTAACTTCAAGACAAATTAATTTGTTCAGAAGGTAAGAACCTAAAAATCATTATCTCACAGCTACCCATTATCATCTGTGAGACTTTTTAATCCTTGTATCTTTTCCAGTCCTCACAGTGTCTGGTGGCCCTCCACCCACCTCCACAATAAGATTTTCTGGGACAGGGTGGGTGCAGGTGGTCAGGAAAGGGGGATCTATAGAATCCATCTCTAGAGGATCTTATCAGAATCTCTAGGTGAGGGAGTTAGGAGTCTATATTTTCCCTCTTGGCTCCCCAGATATTCTGATTATCAGCCACATTTGAGAACACTGGGTTCCTGATGCCTCCGCTCTGCTGCTATTTGGGGGAACTCAAGGGGAACCACAAAAGTAGGGGAGGGGAAGCAAATGCCTTCTGATGGAAGTTAAAAGCAGGATTTGTGCATGTATTTTTCTCATTTTAACTTGAAAAGTTGCATGTACTTTGGCAATGTCTTCAAATACAGACTTGTATTTGGCTCACATGGATTTTGACACATGATCTAGAGTGTTGAAGCTCCTGACTGATGGCTATTTCACTAACCACAAATTTCAGATGAGGGTCTCTTTCTTCTTTTGCAATAGAAACAGCAACATAGAGTTTCTTTTGGAGCAAGAAGAAATGCTTAAAGCTAATTGTGTGAGAGAAGAGGAGAAAGCAGCAGAATTGCAATTAAGGTCCAGGCTCTTTAGCTTTGGAGAATTTAATTCAGATGCTCAGGTAATCACTCTTTGCCTATGGTGATTTCATTTTGGCTCATGATTGTAATTTTTATTCCCTGTGTCGTAAGTATGTGAATAAGGGAGTTAAAGCAAATCACAAGTCCTAGATTGACGACAGAAGTGGAAAGCCAGCTTGGAATTTATCTTGCCAGTATGCAATAGCCAATGTACATAGGCAGAAAGCATTCAAATTGGCATTGGAGTTCTCTTAAAACGTTGCTCTATTACAATCCGTGATATTGACCATAGTTTCCCCTTGAAATACATTTATTTTAGTCAGAGCCTAGACATATGTAGTAATTCACTGTGTGTTATCATTTTGGTGGTAATTCAAGGAGTAATTAACAGAGCAAGTAGTGAATCAACACAATTAACAGGGACTCAACACTGACTAGAAAATTTTCCCAGCACCGAGCCTGTACTAGATTTCTGCCTCTTCAGGCCTGTGTAGACTCATTATCAAAACAGCTGTGATGTGTGCTAGTACACTTACTTATTGAGAAGTTCATCTCTCAGCTAGATGCAAACCCCCTCGAGGGCAGGGATTAACCTATTATTCTTAGTTCAGTTGAGGGTCCCCTTAAAAGTTGGTGCTCAATAAATGTTTATTGAACGAAGGATTAGGTTAGCTTTTAGACCCACAACCAGCTCCATCTAACATTGAATACCTTATAAAAACCTCAAATGAAATAAAAATTCAAAGCTAACATATGAGGCTAACATTGTTCTGAGACCAAACTGAGGGTCAGGCTGCTATTTCTCGTGGCCCAATAATGAGATGCAGATGAACAGGGGAGGAAGATAGTTTTGATTTCTGTAACTAGTTACAGGGAAAAGGCCTGGAAATTATTGCCAGACCAACTCAAAATTAGTTTTCCAGAGCTTATATACCTTCTAAGCTATATGTCTATGTGTAAGTGTGCATTCATCTAAAGACATAAGTGATTAACTTCTTCTCATCTATAACTAAGGCTGAGTCCTGAAGACCTTCCTCTGGAGCCTCAGTAAGTTTACCTAATCTAAATGGGTCCAGGTGCTGGGGTGATTACCCTTATCTTGTCTCCTGCTAAATCAGGGAGGTTTAGGTAGTTCCTTCAGACCCCCAGTAAACTTGTTTGTGGAGGCCTGGGGAGTTTCTTCACCCCCAATAAAACTTGCTTAATCCTAAATGGGTCCTGTTAAGAATTCCTTCATTATTTTGTCATACTTTAAGGCCCAGGAAAGGCCTAGGCAAAACTCTTGGTGGGCTTTTGTTACATTCCAGCCTTTGTATAAGGGCACTGGCTTTCAATATTGAACTTAACCACTCAGTCAGTACTGAAACGGTTGTTATGGAAGCCTGCGTTAGTGGGACTGGCCTGCCACAACATCACATTTATGGATGTGAACTTGATTTTCAAACAGAGGTTGAACTGGGGGAACTGCATCAGAAGAAGACTGTCCTCCCTTACCCACAGGTGAACAGGGTTACAAAAAGCACAAGCTGTTTATGGCTCGTACACACACACACACACACACACACACACTTTCCTAGGGGGTTATAGTGCCATGAGTTAGTAGGGGATGGGATTGTGCATTGCCGGAGCCAAGAAGTGTGATGATAGCCACCTTTCAATTCAGTGCTGTTTTTTTCCTAACCATTTTTTTAAAACTGTGGTACAATATACATAACCAAATTTACCACTTACCTATTTTAAGCACGCGATTCAATGGCATTAAGTACATTCTCAATGTTGTGGAACCATCACCACTATTTCCACAACTTTTTCATCATTTTTTCAACATAAAAATCTAACATCTTAACCATTTTTAAATGTACGGATCAGTAGTGTTAAGTACATTCACGTTGTTTTGCAATCTCCAGAACTCTTCATCTTGCAAACCTGAAATTCTATACCCATTAAACAATAACTTTCCATTCCTCCCTCCCTCTCCTAGCCCTTGGAAACCACCATTTTACTTTCTCTCTGAATTTGACTATTCTAAGTACGTCACAAAAAAAGAATCATACAATATTGGTCCTTTTGTGTTTGGTTTATTTCATTTAGCATGTTTTCAAAGTTCATCCATGTTGTAGCATGTATCAGGATTGCATTATTTTTATGGCTGAATAATATTCCATTGTATGTTTACACCATATATTGTTTATTCATTCATCTATTGATGGACACTTGAGTGGTTTCCACACTTCAACTGTTTTAAATAATTCTGAAACCAATTGACATGCAAAATGTCTGATAAATATTTGTGATATCTCCCCTCCTCCCTGCCCCACCCCAACTAAGCCCCTTTCATCCAAATTTGGTGCAACTATTAAAAAATAAAAGTGGCATTTTTGATACTCTTTAACATTGAGGCAACCAGATACCTAAAGAAAGAAAGTAGAATTGACATAAAATTCCTTTTAAAATGGCTATCCATGAAATTTTGATCGCAAGTATAAATTTGGCATTCATGTATTGCACACTCTGGAGAAGTGGGACTACTAATCCGTAGTGTCTTCTAGAGATGTGAAATGGGGGGGTGGGGAGGGGGAGGCGAAGCAGGAAAATTGGGAGGGAAGGTATTCTTAGGATTTTTTGCTTCTCTACCTCCATTTTTTTTCAGATCTCAGAATATACAAAACATAATCCTTGGAGTAAATTTAACTGCAGCTCATTTTTTAAGTTTCTTTTCCAGCTTTATTGAGGTATAACTGACATATCTGACTGTGATATTCATAAGTTATGTTGCTCTGGAGCTATCAGTATGAAATGAAATTTATTCTTTCAAAACTTCCACACTCTTAATGACACTTAATCCCCTAAAAATTTTGCCCTTGATCCAGTATTTTACTTTTAAAATAAAAATTTTTTTTTTTTTTTTTCAGAGACAGAGTCTCGCTCTGTCGCCCAGGCTGGAGTGCAGTGGCCAGATCTCAGCTCACTGCAAGCTCCGCCTCCCGGGTTCACGCCATTCTCCTGCCTCAGCCTCCGGAGCAGCTGGGACTACAGGCGCCCGCCACCTCGCCTGGCTAGTTTTTTGTATTTTTTAGTAGAGACGGGGTTTCACCGGTTTAGCCAGGATGGTCTCGATCTCCTGACCTCGTGATCCGCCCGTCTCGACCTCCCAAAGTGCTGGGATTACAGGCTTGAGCCACCGCGCCTGGCCTAAAATAAAATTTTAACTTCAAGTATAATGTAATGTTGAGAAGTGCACAAATCACAAGTGTACCTCTCAAGGAATTTCCTCAAAGCAAACACACCCGTGTGCTACCCCCCAGATCAGGGAATACACCATTATCAGCCCCTGCAAACCTTCCTCACACCTGCTTCCAGTCTTTCCCAGCCCTCTTTCCCACCGTCCTGACCTCTCATGCCATCAATCAGCTTTCCTGTTTTTGAACTTTATTGGAATGGAATCCTGTAACATGTCTGGCTTCTTTCTCTCAACACTATGTTTGTGAGATTCATCCACGTTGTTTAGTGTAGCAGTTGTTAGTTCTTCACCGAACATGAAATGGAACATAAACTGCTCCATTGTTCAATTTGAGGAATGTGTTTATCTCTGGTTTTACTGTTTTCTTTGCACAAGGAGCCGATGAGTTGCAATTGAGAGAACTGTGTACAGTCAACACACAGAATGTGACATGGATTAGAATGACAGAACCCTTGAGTTTGAAAAGTCTTTCATTGACATCTAGATATCCATCCCCGGCTTCCCCTCTCCAGTTTTGATACAATGATTCCTCCTAAAACACTGCTCTGGTCATATCACTTCCCATTCACTGTTGAAAGGCACCTGAAGTTCTCTGCTATCAGTCTTCCATAATTCCTGTCCCATTTACCCGGGCAGACGCTCTTGACAGCTCCTCCTCCGAGGTACGGTGGGCTGGGCCTGCCATCTGGGGGCAGTTCCAGGGATGGGGCTGAAACTTCCCTTTGCTGTCGTCAATTGGCCTGTGCCTTGTGCTCTCTTTTCTTTGCCTTTTTGCTTTGTCAGGCCAGGCTCTCAATCCCTTTTTCATACGTGAATACCTTCATTCATCTCATTCTCCTCTCCTGTCTCCTATCTCTTGTTCTTACCTTGTTATCTTAACAAAATATCTCTTCTCGCCATTTTCTCTCTTCTTAGAAGAGGGAATTTAAGAAAAAAAGGGGGAGGGGGCAGTGGTGTAGAAAAGACATCGTAAAAAGCCACTGCCCTGCTCAGCCATCTCTAAAGCCATCTAAGTGTTCAACAGGTCTCCTTCAGAAATTTCCATCAACTAGCAACCACTCTCATCTTAAAGTTGTTTTTCCTCAAAACCAGTGGTGAATATATTTTTAAAGTATTTTTCTCTGCTTTATTTAGTGACTCACGTTGCAGCAGTGTTGTTTTCATATGCAATTTACAATATTTCAATCCGATGGGTTACTTTTATTTTCTTTTATATTTTTCTATGTCTCCAAGGTTTAGAAAAAGAACGTGCTGTTACATAAATAACAAACATAGTGTTATTTTAGAGAAAGGGGAAAAGGGAAATTTATGGCCAATATAGGACTTTTGCTGTTTTCTATTATTATGTATTTCTCCAAGTTTTCTAAAAGGATCATGTCATTCATGTAAATAGGAAATATAATGAGTGTTACCTTACGAAGGTAAAAAGGAGCTTTATGCTAAACAGGACCATCAGAAAGCTTTTTAAGCTAGGAGGTGGAAGAGAAAAGCTGTTGGAAGTACACTCTTGATATCATATCTTGGGTTGTAATTGTGTTGGTGGCTCTGTAAGGTGTTCATGGTGCCAGGAAGGGCTTCCCATGGCTCCAGGAGCCACATCTGTCTTGAGAGTTATTTGTCGCTGGATTTATGGTGATGCTCATCTTCTTGAGCGGAAGCAGGAAATGGGGCAGAATACTACCTAGAGAGTGATTCACACTGCCTAGCAGTTTGTTGAGCTCCTCTTAATTGCAAACACCGGGTTCACAATGGTGAACGAGGATGACAATTTTCTTAGGGTCCTGAGACAAGTTATCTACCACCTTAAGAATCTCCACCAACAGTTAAAACGGCACAGTGTCGAGGTACAGGGATCAGCAAGGTTTGGCCTAAGCTTTTGTTTAGACTAGAATACTGCAACGGCTTCCCAACGAAAACAGTGAAAATGATACTTCTAAAAAGGCTTTAGTAGGCCAGCCTGGGTACCTGTTTGCTTGCAACTTTTTTTTCTGAGAGAATGCATTCAGTCATTTATTCAGCAAACATTTATCCAGTGCACAGTTATGTGCAAAGCACTGTTTTAGTCGTAAGTTTAAGCATAAGATGTAGCTCCTGCTCTCCTGGTCTATAAGGATAAGGCAGAGAACTATCATATAGGATGATTATAGTTTCACAATTATAACAGAGTAATATATGCAAAAAAGAAGGGAACTGGGTTACATATTGTGCCAAAAAGAAATGCATCTGAGCGGCAAAAAACGATTTAAAATGTTTGTTGCCTCTATTTGAATTCTTAGGGAGTCAGATATACAAAATCATTCAAGCAAAAAATATTCTGCCCATTTTAATTACTTTTTATATCTAGAGTTCAATATATTTTAAGAAAATAATCCAAGGTGTTACTATAGTAATGCTCTGACTATAAATTATGATATAAGTTAAATGTCACTGCTGCATTTTCTCAATGATCTGTTTTATTAAAACTTCTCCTTTAAAAAAGTAAACATCAGGCCAGGCACAGTGGCTCACGCCTGTAATTCCAGCACTTTGGGAGGCCAAGGCAGCCCGATCACCTGAGGTCAGGAGTTCGAGACCAGCCTGGCCAACATGGTGAAGCCCCATCGCTACTAAAAATACAAAATTTAGCTGGGCGTGGTGGCGCATGCCTGTAATCCCAGCTACTTGGGCGGCTGAGGCACAAGAATCGCTTGAACCTGGGAGGCGGAGGTTGCAGTGAGATGAGACTGCACCACTGCACTCCAGCCTGGGTGACACAGCGAGGCTCCATCTCAAAAAAAATAATAATAATAATAAAAAAAGTAAACATTTAATAGCATATACATGGGTTTTTACTGTAATATAGTAAAATGGTATTATATATTTATTGAATGTGCAATGTGATGTTAATGTTTTCTGCTCTTCTCAATCTCAGGAAATACTGATAGACTCACTTAGTAAAAAGATTACTGAAGTATACAAAGTCTGCATTGGAGATGCTGAGGATGACGGCCTCAACCCAATTCAAAAGCTGGTAAAAGTAGAGTCTCGCCTGGTAGAACTGTGTGACCTCATCGAATCCATTCCCAGAGAAAATGTGGAGGCAATTGAGAGGATGAAACAGAAAGAACGGCGGCAAAAGTATATTCAATAAGGATAAGAATGACTTAATGAGTAGCTGGTTTTGCTCAGATTCCACAAACACATTAGCAAGTCTCTTGTGTAATGCCATATTATAGGGACACAGTGAGGAGGAATGAAATCCAGCCCTGCTCTCCTCATACAGCTATTATTTAGCATGGAAGACACATTCATCAAATATTCTTAGGAAATAAATGTGTCATTACCAATGGTAATGAGCACTGCGAAGGAAGGAACTGGGTGAACAGAGTTCACCAGGGGCAACTGACCTAGTTTGGGATGGACAAACTAGCCTGGAAAAGCAAATCTTTGGTAATTATATAAAATTTATGAATAAGTAATTACATGAAAAGTTTTGACTACCTATCATGGGGAAGGAGAATTGCATTGGTGGTGAAGGACCCAAGGCATAGAATTAGGAGCCTGTCATGGGAAAACTGCAAGCAGACTCAATCTACTGTAGTTCTCCCATGAAGGGCTCCTAATTCCTAATGAATTGTTTGAAAGTCAGAGCTACACAGTGAGGGTTTTCCGCAGTGTATAACTGCCAACACTTACGCAACGTTCACTCATTTATTCCTCAAGACAACCACATGAGGATTTTCGTCCATGGAGCCCCACCCCATCCCTCATACCCTTGCATAGCTTGGTGCCCTTCAAAGGAGATCTGTGCATTGAGGGTGGTATGTCCTGACCGTGGCCTTTCAGAATGCATTCATTTACCAATTTCCATACCAAGTTAAATAAGAACTTTTATGGACAAACAGTTGTCCTTTGGTATCTGTAGGGGATTGGTTCCAGGACCTCCCAAGGATGCCAAAATCTGCAGATGCTTATGTCTCATGTAAGATGGCATATTTGCATATAACCTACGTATATCCTCCTGTATACTTTAAAATCATTTCTTGACTACTTAATACAATGTAAATGCTAGAGCTGTCATACTGTATTCCTTAAAATTTGTAGTATTTTTATTGTTGGGGCTTTTCTCCAAATATTTTCAATCTGCAGTTGGTTGAATGCCCAGAGGTGGAACTGTGAATATGGAGGGCCTACTGTCCTAGTTTGAGGCAATGATTATTGTAAATATGACCCCTAGCCTACTGTGGCATGTAGGGAATGTTTACAAGTGGGATGATGTTCATGTAATAGCAAAAAACATGTTGAGAGGCCAACTAGTACTCTGGGTACCAGGCTGGGGATTAGACCATGCTGAGTGAGTTCAGTTCAACTATTTATGACTTTGTGACCTTAGGCAACACAAGCACTCTAGGCGGTTTCCTTATCTGTAAAATGGGAGTAATAATGGTACTTACAGGTTGTTGTGAGGATTAAATTAGATGATCCAAGTAAATTACAAGAGCATGCTTGGCACATAGTAAGCACTCAAATATTAGCCACTTGTATTAGATATTTTGTTATTGCCTACTACTTTACAGATGTATGGATATGCTTACCCATAGTAAAAATGAAGTCCAGACTATATTACGGTGATTCTGATGGGATCTTATTGAACATAAAGCAAGCTTTAAAAAAAATTATAAATGAAAAGTTACTCCTTCCCTAAGATGACCTCATTATGACTACACTAACAGCACTTGCATCTTTTTTACAGTAAAAATATATTTGCATCAAAGTGTAATTACAACTCATTTTTAGCAGTGATACATGAATGTAATTCCAATTATTTACATTCTTCTTAAAAAGAATTTTAGCTGGGCCAGGCGCGGTGGCTCACGCCTGTAATCACAGCACTTTGGGAGGCCGAGGCGGGTGGATCACGAAGTCAGGAGATCGAGACCATCCTGGCTAACGTGGTGAAACCCTGTCTCTACTAAAAATAAAAAAAAATTAGCCGGGCGTGGTGGCAGGCGCCTGTAGTCCTAGCCACTCGGGAGGCTGAGGCAGGAGAATGGCGTGAACCTGGGAGGCGGAGCTTGCAGTGAGCCGAGATTGTGCCACTGCACTCCAGCCTGGGCAACAGAGCAAGACTCTTGTCTCAAAAAAAAAATTTTTAGCTGATTTTCCCCATGGTTTGGGGCACCTAATTTTGCAATAGAAATGCTCAGTACATGTTATTTCCATTCCCTAGTATATAACCTTACACTTAGAATATCATTAAATAGGTTCATAAAATAGCTATCACGTATTTAGTGCCTATTGCTCACCACTTTGTACTTGATAAGTTGCACAGATTAATTTTTCCCTCAAAATAACCCTAAAGAGAATATGACAAATACCATTTCTTGCTCATAATTTGAGGATATTATTCAAAAAGATTAATTGGAAGGTACACTTTTGTGGCAGCTCACTAAGCTATGCATTTGTATACTTTTCTGTATGTATGCGACACTTCAATTGAAAGGTTTAAAAAGAGGAAAAAGTAGCTGAAAGTTAATTCAAGTAGCTATAATACAAACTATCTGTAAAGTGCTGAAATGTTTGGGAGGCCGAGGCGGGCAGATCACGAGGTCAGGAGTTCAAGACCAGCCTGGGCAACATGGTGAAACCCCGTCTCTACTAAAAATACAAAAATTAGCTGGGTGTGGTGGGTATGCACCTGTAATCCCAGCTACTTGGGAGGCTGAGACAGGAGAATTGCCTGAACCCAGGAGGTAGAGGTTGCAGTGAGCCAAGATTACGCCACTGCACTCCAGCCTGGGCAACAGAGTGAGATTGTGTCTCGGGAAAAAAAAAAAGTAGACCAAGATCTGGGTATATTTCATATTTTCCAAATGATGAAATTTCTTCCCATTTCAAAATAGTATTTGAGATTTACCTGAATATTCAAAAGCCATTGTTATGAGTAAAGATGAAGTATCATTTTCATTTAACTTTAAAGGAGGTCTTCTATTCACATGGCTCATTATCAAAGAGTAATGTACTTTTCTTTCTTAATGTGATTTATAGTTACAAGAATGTTTCTCCCTTCTTGTGACAGGTTTCGTGATGAGAAAATGAGAGAAAAACAAAGACACCAAGAGGAAAGGCTAAAAGCTGCTCTGGAAAAAGCAGTAGCACAACCAAAGAAAAAGGTTTGTTTTGCTATTAATAGATCCAGCCATATCAATATGTGAGTGCCTCTGTGGTACAAAAACAAAATACTTTATTCGTCTAACTTATCCAGGTTGAACTTCAGAAGGATAATCTTTCTTGCTCACAGCTTCAATTGGTCTCTCTGTTTGTTACTTTTAGAATAATTCAAATTAGTGGCTCTCTAGTTCTCAATTAAACACTTTTTTTTTTTTTTTGAGACGGAGTCTCGCGCTGTGTCACCCAGGCTGGAGTGCAGTGGCGCGATCTCGGCTCACTGCAAGCTCCGCCTCCCAGGTTCACGCCATTCTCCTGCCTCAGCCTCCGAGTAGCTGGGACTACAGGCGCCCGCCACCTCGCCCGGCTAGTTTTTTGTATTTTTAGTAGAGACGGGGTTTCACCATGTTAGCCAGGATGGTCTCGATCTCCTGACTTCGTGATCCACCCACCTCGGCCTCCCAAAGTGCTGGGATTACAGGCTTGAGCCACCGCGCCCGGCCTAATTAAACACTTTTTAGTAAAAGAAGCCTCTTCTCTATCCTCTTTTTCTTTAGCCCTAGGTTCATTAAAATCAGGTATTTTTTTTTTTTAGTTTTTTGGAATAGATTATAAAAGCATATTGTTCAAAGTTCAAAAGATACAAGAGTATTCAGTGTAAAGTCAGTCTTCCTCAGCTCCCCTTCCTGGAGGCAACCACTGTTAACAGGTTCATTTGCATCGCTCTGGAAATATACATACACATATATGTATTTATGTACATATTCCTTTTCTTACTGATAGCTAGGAACTTGGCTTCTTTCACTCAGTAATGTTTTGGAGATAAGTGAACCCAGAGAATCGCATGTAACTGTGGGGACTGTGTACAATCCCCATATTGTAAAGATAATGAGATTGACGGCTGGAGTCAAAATGATTTGCCCAGAGTCACTATGACGTAGCAGCAGAATCAGGACCAGAAGCCAAAGTTCTTTATTTTGCAAGACCACCTGTACAATCAGAAGTTTGGGATTAGGCAGTCACGTACATGTGGTCCATCACTTCTACACAGGGTAAGGAGGGCCTTTTGTTTTATATGCCACTCTTTCCCTCCTCTGGGATACAGTCTGAAATATATTCCAGAAGGACAATTTCCTGGTTATCTGCAAAGCTATTGTGGACACTGATTCTTACCATAGTAACAGCTAACGCATAACAAATGCTTACTGTGTGCCTTACAACCAACCTCTTGAGGTAAGAACTTGAAAAAAATTCTGAAATATGGGAATTGTTAATATGTGCCATAGCAAAAAGATGATTACTTCAAAATATTTTATTGAAATACTTCACCTTAAAAAGGGTATTTATCTAGTTCAATTCTTTCCATGAAGACTTTCCTCACCTGTTCTCTTCTCCCAAGAATTAACCATTCATCACCCTTCCACATGGACTACTTAGTAAACCCACCAAATTGAAATTATTTTTTAATATATTCGCCTTTCCTTCTAGACCATGAGTTTTATGACGTTTGTATCCCTAATACCTGGCACATCATGGATACTTGATGTATAGTGAATTAACAGACTAAAAATGAGCATAAAAACTAAACCTGAAAAAAATTGGGGAAAAAATGGTTATCTGATAAATCAACAACACACAATGACCTCTGATAGAAGCTGACCCAATTAGGACACTTCATCATTGGTAATTTTTTCAGACAGTATTAATAACAAATGTTACCAAAGATCTCTGACAGTGAAAAATTCTGATATTGCAGAATGAATTCAGAGATTCTAGTCCCCCAAGGACATTTTTGTTGTTACAGTGATGGGGAAGAGTGCTATTGTTATTTAGGTTCTCTTGGGCCTGCAATGCAGGGGACAATCTCACATAAGAATTGTCCTAAAATGTCAATAGTGCCTTTTGAACACAGTGGCAATGTCCCATCAAATCTCACAGAATTATGGCAGTTTTCGCACTTATACATTTAATTTATACAAATTCAGCTACAAAAGCAAAACAAAATAAAAAGCAGGCAAGGGAATCCCAAAAGTAAAGAGAAAAATAAGTAGTAATATACTTGAGTATATATGCCCCAGAGAGAATGAATAGGTATGAACTAGGGGTTTCCCAAAGCCTCTTCTGTTGGGAACACCTCCAGAAGCCAGCCAGTGTTCAAGATGGTACACGGTTTTCTGGACTTAACAAGATTTCTAAATGCTAGTCAGGTGCTCAACAGGAGAAAGCCATCTCTTCCAACCATGAAGGAAAAACTGGCTATGGCACTTACTGAGAAAATGGTGGCCTTCAACATGGTGCTTTTCTAGGTTGACCACATTTGAACCGTATACTACTGGATGACTTTACCTAAGTTTTCCCACTTCCCAATAAAACCTAACTGTTGCTCCTTCTGCATACTTATCGGTGTCCAGTTTGCTACTCAACTTTGCCTAGCATGTTAGACATCCGTTAGGTTACAAGTCCCTTTTAACTGTGATTAGTTAATATTACAAACCACATTATTCCTTGTAAAAATCAAGTTAATATTGGTATTTCACAAATTTCAATAGAAAATGGAAAATATTAAGTATTTTGTTTTTCTTTTCAGTTGGGAAGACGACTTGTCTATCATTCAAAACCTCCATCTACTAACAAACAGCAGCTACCTTTAGTCAATGAAACAAAAACAAAAGCACAAGAGGAAGAATATTTTTTTACTTGAATAAAAGCAGTAAGACATTTTATTACCAGAATGTCTTAGGTATATTTTGTAAATCTTGGCTTTCACTAATGACAATATTCTGCCCCATGTACCAGGCCTAATCAATTTGAGGAAGACAGGCCCTTATTCTAAGGGCCATAGGATTAGGAATAAGTTATTTTCTTTTGTTGAAGTCTTTATTCATAAGTATTAGTCCATATAGCTCAACATTGTTATCTATACTTTGAGTTGTTCCACTTGGGGATACACAAAGATAGTTTACTGATAAAACTGTATGGTAAATGACCACTGAAGTGTAATAATGGCCATTCTCTTACAACATGAGACTGTAAATATTTTCTCAACCCATCTGTAGGGAAGTTCATAGCATGCTGTTACTACTATGGAATATACATTTTAACAATGTACAACTCTAAAATATCTGAAGGGTTTTGAAAGGCTTAAAACTTAACCTCGAAGTTATGGTCTCAGAACATAACTGTGAGACCGGTTTTTATTCCACATTACGTTTTGTTCAAAGAACTTTTTTCTCCTTAGTAAACAAATCATATGCCCTCAGCCTGAATGTCAGTTCCCAATTTCTGTTGTGCCCTGTCTGTACAATCATTTTAATTTTTAGAAGATGTTTCAGTTTTAGCTACAATATGTACATTTAGCTTATACTGACATAGAATTAACATGTAATTTATTGACTAAGTAAAATAAGACAGAGTATTATTAATGCCAAGAAAATGTTTAATTTTATACATGTTAAAAGTGGCTCAAAAATAACTTGAAAACATTGCATTTAAAAGGTCGCAGCTAATAGATAATTTTACAAGAAAAGGTCTGAAATTCACCTTCATAAAAATATCTAAAGCATATAATTATCCTTTATGGGGGAAAAAAAAAGAGTATTGAGCTTACAAAAGAAAAGCAACTTAAATGAAATTCGGTGGCTTTTAAAGCATTAGTTCTGTGAGTAATCTTTCCCAACTGGTTCAACATTTGAGCTTTGCTTGTAAATATCTGAATACAAATAGTTCGCAAGTCAAGTTGAAAAACAAACAAATCTTTATTGTCTAGAAATATATATATAAAAAAAAATCCCCAACAAAAGATGCTATTCTCTCATTTCCCCATCTTCTTCCTCTTCTTCCACACCTCTGATATAAAGGACATTATTACACCTGTAAATAGAAAAAGTCCATTTTGTTGTTCCAACCAGAAACTTGTATGATCTGAATTACTGTATTTTTATTATGAAAATACTGAATGCTATATTTACAATATTCTTGTCTTAAAAAATTTTTTAATATATTTGTTTTTAAAAAGAGTTTTACATAGACTTGTTGAAAAGCACATTGCACTTATTTTCCACCATATGGTTGTTAAAATGACACCTTTATGATTTTCCAAAGGAAACAATTACCAGAATTTGAAGCTTTGAAGCTAGTACAGAGAATCAATATAACAAAAATCCTTACAAACAGCCAGACCCAACTAAAATTCAAAACTAAGTTCTTGCAATGAAGACCACTGCAAAAGGTTGCCACTGTAAAAGGTTATAGCTAAGAGCCAGAAAATTTAACAGCCTAGAAAAATCTTTTGGCCAGTTCTAAAACATTTGAAAACTTATCTTTGACAAGTTTAACAATTTCAAAGACTTTTGAAGTCTAATTGTAAAGTATTATAATAGTAATTTTTTTTTAAAGTACTTCCAAAATTGAGGCACTAATATATTTAGAACAGGTATTCCTAATGCTCACCAGTAACTCCTTACATATACCACTGCTGTTTGTTACCTTATTAAAACTTCACCCAGATGTCCAGACAAAGCTCCATCTATGTATTCTTCTGTATTTGCAAGCTTTCAATAAAAAGAAATAAATTAGTATAATCACACAGGAGGAAAATATTACAATACAGCTAATACTGGTGAGAGAACTTACTATGACCTTCCTATACCAACAACTCAAATTTATCTATAATTAATAAACAGAGGATGAGCTTTCTATTACTACTGTAGTACTTTTGGTTTCATATAAACCTTCAATAAAATTAATATTCATGGATGTAGAACAAATATATAATAAAATTTGTCTCAACATAAGCCTCTGAATCTCCCAGGTTATGTAATATTTCTTTCCATTAGATATCAAAACAGTGTGTGGAAGAAGGCAGTCTCTATGAATAAATTGTGATTAAGAAGTTTTCTGAAAATTCATTCTAAAGAACCAGACGTTAAGTTTTCTCAGAGTAAAACATAAATCATATTGAGGTGTCCAAATGGGTATACAAAAGCTATGGCTAGCATGCCAAATACTTTTATATTAGTCAGCAACCAAAGCAGATAACTGAGTTAGAATTTTCTTCTTTTCCTGTCTTTTAAGAAACAGGGTCTCCCTCTGTTGCCCAGGCTGGAATGCAGTGGCACAATCATAGCTGAGCAAAACCTTGAACTCCTGGGCTCCTCCTGCCTCAACCTCCTGAGTAGCTAGGCCTAAAAGCATGTGCCACAAAGTCTGGCTACTTCAAAACAATTTTTTTTTTTTGTAGAGATGAGATCTTGCTATACTGCCCAAGCTGGTCTTGAATTTCTGCCTTCAAGTGATCCTCCTGCCTTGGCCTCCCAAAGTGCTGGGATTACGGGCATGAGCTACCACATCTGGGCCTGAATAAGAAAATTTTTTTAAATTATGTACCAATAAACAGGGAAAAACAAGTTCTTAAGTGAAAGTTAAATAGTTAACAGTGACTTTTACAGTTATTTTGTTGAACCCTATTATTTCTAATTTTATATCAAAATGTTTAGCTTTCCTTCTACATATAGGTAACAATCTTTACTTGTAATTAAAAGAAAAATCACAATCAATGCCACCTGGGACTCAGCGACGGCACTAACAGGAGTGAAGGGAGAGAGGGAGGTTTCCTTCACAACTAGGCATGTAGAAAAGGAAAAGAAAAACACGGCTTAACAATAAGGATTAAAATAGGATGTGACATAAGGCATGAAAAACATGTTAATGAACACTACTACTGGATGTTACTCCCTCTCTTATAGAAAACAAAAAGTAATCTTCATTATCCAGATGATAGTTTTGTCTGAAATATATGAAGTTGTTGAGACAATTAGTTTGTATGTAACGGCTATAAGAAATAATGTATTAAGAGCAACTAATTTTTTGTAAAAGGTAATTAAACATTTAACTGGTTTCTAAATTACACAATAATGCTCCAAATACTTTCTATCATGTATTAAATTCAGTCTTCACCATCACTTAACAGGCTCTCTATGGCCACCATTCTAACCTAACTTTGTCATTTGTCCCTTAACTCAATCTGCTCTGGCCTTTTTGCTGTGCTTTGAACATACCAAGCATGCTTCCACCACAGGGCCTTTGTACTTGCTATTCCCTCAAACTGGGATGCTTTTCCCCAGACACTCACCTGAGTTGTACACTAATTCTGGTATCTTCCAGAATTCGCTTCCTCAGAGTGGCTATCCTATATAATATTGCACATACTGTCTCTCTATTCTCTTTTTCTTCATGCATGGCATCTATCACACCTATTATCACATTATATTACCACCTCCCACCACTAAAACATAAACTCTTGAGGGCAGGGATTTTGTTTTGTTCAATGCTATATTCACAGTGCCAAGCACATAATGGGAATCAATAAATATTTGCTGAGTGAACAAATTCAAACACTGGTATCAATATGGTTGACTACTCCAAGTGGTTGGTTACTTAGACATTTTTTAACTCTGGCAGGGTCACTAGCAAGCTATATTAATTCTAAAACAATTATTAAGTGGTAAATCTTTTATTACTGAGATGTTAATTTCCATAGCATAAAATTCACCCTTTTAAAGTGTACAATTCAGTGGTTTTTAGTATATTCAAAAACCTGTGCAACCTTGTGCAACTATCACCACTAATTCCAGAATATTTTAATCACAATTCATATACTTCCCAGATTTTTCTATGGTCTTGGTAAATGATTCCTGTTTAGGGAATGGTCCAAACTCAAACTATGTTTTGGGGACCTTAGTGTCATGTGCTCAGGTGGTAATTGCCTAAGTTAAGGAAAATCATAGCTCTCTGCCTACTTAAGTACTCCTTTGAGTACTCTGCTAACAAGTATGGAATCCTTGGATTCATGATTGGATTGACCACCTGTCTTGATAGCCTTTAAAAACCTGGCGGGAAACTACTATTAAAAAACAACAACCCCAAACTAATTTTTTAAATATGCAAAAGACATTAACAGGCATTTCTCCAAAGATAAACGAATGGCCAATAAACACATGAAAAGGTGCTCAACATCATTAGCCATTAGGAAAATGCAAATCAAAACCACAATAAGATATCACTTCACACCCATTTGAATAACTATTTTATAAACACCCATAGAAAATAACAAGTGTTGGTGAGGATGTGGAGAAACGGGAACCCTTGTGCATTGCTGGTGGGTATGGAAAACCACGTAGCTGCTGTGGAAAATAGCGTGACAGTTATTCAAAAGGAAAAAAAATTTTTTTTTTGTTTTTTGAGACAGGGTCTTATTCTGTTATCCAGACTAGAGTGCAGTGATGTGATCACAGTTCACTGCAGCTTCAACCTCCCCACGCTCAGGTGATCCTCCTACCTCAGCTTCCTGAGTAGCTGGGAATACAGGTGCCCACACCACCATGCCTAGCTAATTTTTGTATTTTTTTTGTAGAGATGCAGTTTTGCTATCTTGCCCAGGCTAATCTCAAACTGCTGGGCTCAAGCAATCTGCTACCTCAGCCTCACAAAGTGCTGGGATTACAGGCATGAGCCACCACGCTTGGTCTCCTTAAAAATTAAACTTGGAATTACCAGTAATCCAGTAATTCCACTTCTGGGTATATACCCCAAAGAGCTGAAAGCAGGGACTCGAACAGACATTTGTATATCCGTGTTCACAGCAGCATTACTTACTACAGTCCAAAGAGGGAAGCAACCCAGTGTCCACCAAGAGGCAAACAGATTAGAATGTGGTATATCCATACAATGGAATATTATTCAGTCATAAAAAGGAAGTTCTGACACATGCTACAACATGGATGAACCTTGAATAATACACTACGCTATGTCAAACAAGCCAGACACAAAAGGATAAATACACGATTCCATCTGTATGAGGTATTATACATGGTCAAATTCACAGACATGTAGAATAGTGGTTACCATGGGTTAGCTAGGTGAAGGAAGCAATGGAAACTTATTGTTTAAAGTTTAATTGTAAAATTATTGTTTAATGGAAAAGTACTGTTTAATGGGCAAAAAATGTCACTTTTGGATGATAAAAAAGTTCTGGAAATGGATAATGGTAATGGCTGTAGAACAATGTTAAGGTACTTAGTGCCACTGAATTATACACTTAAAAATGGTTAAGAGTGGCAAAATTGTAATGTATATTTTACCACAATAAAAAGAAAATTAATTACAAAAAAAAACCCCACCAAAACACATGGCTGAATCATTTACAGAAACTCATTTGACAGACATACAGTCAGTTCAATTTCTTCGGCAGATGTGTCTTTCCCCTGAAGGAATGAATTTCCTCAATAACTTTGGTGTTGTGCCTTTAGCATCATTCATTAAAAGACTCATGAATTTCACTTGAAAACTTTCTTTCAGGGCTAAATGATGAGAAATGTTTTGTTTTCTCCAGCAAAGTAGTGTGTTTCCCTTACAGTATTATTATGAATTAAATGTCTGAGCTCTTCTTACTTTAACTACTAGGAATAAAATCTGTGGCTGAATTCTGGTTTAAGTCCATGTCTTGTACCTAGTATATCATAGTATCCTCCCTGGCTTTGACTTTATTTTTTAATTTTGCCGTACATTTGTCAATTTAATTGTATGTATTCTTATTAGTCAGACTAAACCTTTGAGCAATAAGGTGAAGCAAACTAAATGCAATGTTATGACCTTTACAGCTCTTTAGCTTACCTGCATGTTCATGTAGCCATCTACAGATACCAGATAGCCCTTGTACTCCATTCCCCACTTAAGTTTCACCATCACTGGCTTTCCTGTTAGTCCATTGAGGAAAGGTTTGGGATTGAGGGGTAAACTCTGCACAAAGAACAAAAAAGGATCCAATTAATTATTTTTCCTCCCACCACCAACTCTCTTCTACTAAATACCAATATTTTGTGGTATGCAAATGAAGAAAACTCTTGACTCATTATTTTAGTACACAATTTTCACTTTTATTTATTGGAGAGTACCAGGGAAATTTAAATATCCAGTTAGCCAGTATCACCTTTAACCCATCAAAACAAAATACTCACTATTCACTTAAGATAACACCGACTACATACATCACTTACTGTTCTGAGCTCTAAAGAAACAAAGATAAAGGCACTTAAAAAAAAAAAAAAATGCGGGCCAGAAAGGGTGGCTCATATCTGTAATTCCAGCATTCTGGAAGGCCAAGGCAGGTGGATCACTTGAGGCCAGAATTTCAAGACCAGCCCAGGCAACATAGTGAGACCACCTTCTCTACCAAAAATAGTCAGACGTGGTGGTGCACACCTGTAGTCCCAGCTACTAGGGAACAGAGCAAGACCTTGTCATAAATAAATAACAGAGTCCCTGTCAAGAAGTTGGAGATGGGGAGGGGGGCTCCTCACATACAAATAATTATACTGCATATTGCAACATAATAAGAGGAGATATACTAGGCACAAGGGTACCAAAGCAATCCAGGGAAAAAAGGAAAGGTTGCCTGAAATAAGTAATACCTCAGTTTTAAAGAATGAGAATTTATTTCCAGAGCGGGAAAAAATCCTGTTCCAGGCAAGGCTAGCTACTTATGTAAAAGGAGGGAAGAGTGAAGCAACAAGGTGATTTTGGGGACATACAATTCAGCATTGTCAGTCAAAGTCCCAAATATAAGACTACAGAAGGAAGCAGAGGGCAGATCACGCTTGACAGTCTTTAACTGTGGAAGCTAGGGCTAGGTCCTAAATGACTTTGTCACTAGCACTGCCTCTTATAGCAATCACTTAAAGTTTGTTCAGCAAACCATTAACATCTCCAGTGAATTCGGTTTTTGCCCTTTTCTGCTCACTCACCAGTCAAAGAAAGAACAGAACTAAGAAACTTGGCTACTAACCCCCTCTAACATAAGCATATTCGGAGTGACTTGATACGGCGATTACTCCAATAACCTAATGGGTCTCCAGTTTTCATTCTCCAATTTATTATCCACCACAGCAACATGATTTTTTAAAGTGCACATAAAATTGTCATATTTCTGCTTAAAATGATTCAATGGCTTCCAACTCAATCATTTTCAATTGATTTGGAGTACAATCAAAACCTCCCAATACAGCCTAAGAGGTCCTGCCCAACGCCTGCTCCTCCGACACCATCTCGTAACCACTCTTCCTGCAAGTGGCTGTACCTTTTTGTCAATTTCTCCAACTGACCAAGCTTTCTTTCCGGCCAAAGGTCTTATGCTCCTATTCCCTGTGCTCGGTACACTCCTCCTCCTGCTCTTTAAAGGGTCTATTTCATGACACTTAGGCTTCAGGTTAAATTCCACCTCCTAGGGAGGCCATCTCTGACTAAGCCTCTAAATGTCTAACGCGCACCCTCACAGCCTCCTGTCTGCATTCTTCTTAGCACTTATTACTTGCAATTGCATATTTGTTATTTTTTGACTGTCTGTCTTCCCCAACCAACTGAGTTAAACTAGAGCATGGCCGTATCATTACTTTCATGCAATGAAAGTGAATTTTGGAGTGTGGTTAAGTGGGAAGTGCAAATTCTCTTTGAGTTTTACCCCGACCCTGTAGCCACAAATAAGAATATCCCAAGCCCAGATTCAAACAAAGAGGAGAAGGCACGGGCACTCCTAGGAAAAGAAAGGCATCGGGAGGAGCACGCGCCTCAGAAATCCTAAAAGCAGTGAAAGAAGCTGGCGACCGGGTGCGCGGCGCCTCACGCGGATGAATGGGAAACGCGCGAAGCAACCACTAGGCCCCGCGAGGTGGTCTCCCTCCTTCTCTTTGTCCCCGCTTCTCCCGCCGTTCTCGTTCTCCTTACCATCGTAACCACGGCCGAATATTGCAGGCTACTCACTGCCGACCAGGCTGCCGCTTGTCCCTCGTGACTACAGCAGGTACCCCAGGTCCCGAGCCGCTGAGTTTCAAGAAAAATGGCCGCCAAACAGGAGTGCGACCTTTCACCTCCCACCACGGCCCTTCCTGCCTCTGTGATTGGACGAAAAGAGATGCGCGCTGATTGGAGGAGATGGTTGGACCAGTATCTCCTGGCAACCAGCAGCGGCTTGAGTTTGTGCCTGGCGGGCTGCGCGCGGGTCTTGGGAAACCAGCTCTTGAGGAGCAAGGTGAGGCAGCCAAGGACTGGAGGCAGGCCGGTGTTGTAAATGTGCGGTCTGGGACAGGCTGTGTAACAGATGTGACTTCTCCCCAACTTGGTTAATGGGGATTTTACTTTGTCTTTTTACACCCGTGAGAATGTTCAGGATCCCAGAGTTCCTTCCTCACTCTTCCAACAGGTTCCATGATTTGGGGGCGCCTCTGCCGCAGGCCGTTTCTACCTGAGTATTCTCTCTTCTGCAACACCCATTTCAACCCCTTTTAAAGGAACTCGGGGGTAGCCAGACAAGACTAGGGGCGGTGAAACGCACCGAAGGGAGTCGGATACAGAATTTATTTTAAACGAGGTCAGGTTGCGTCTGGGATACGGTGTCATGTCCCCCCACCCCCCACGACCCCGCCGGCCCCATCTTTCTTTTGCATCGCCAGCAGAGACTGGCACGGCCTTCTTACGTGCATTTGAAATTACCTAAGGGCGTAAGCAATATTTCCGCTGTCACCGATTAAAACTTTCGACGTAACGGTGTTATCCGAATCTCACTGGTTTTTGTCGTAATCCTAGTGAGTTCGGCTCACTCTGATCTGAAATGCTAAATGCAGTTCTTGGAGAACACGCCCTTTGGGAAGTAATGCTTTTTTGCGGCCCTGAAGAGATGGATTTGAGGTTGAGGATGAAATGTTGGTTGTTGAGGCACTGTGGAGCAGTGGGCAAGACTTTGGAGAGGGCCTGCATTGGGAACCTGCGTCTATCAGGCGCAGCCGGTGTTGGGCAGTGTCTTAACCCCCAGGGCCACTGTTTCCACGGCAGGAACGCGGCTTTAAAAACGGAACCATCCTCAGCGTGGTTGCGAGAATTTAACCTAAAACGGGGCTTGGCCTTGTAAAAGCTCAGTGTTTCACATAAGTGTTGAACACTGACAAGACAGTCATTGTCAGTGTAGTTTTTACCAAACAGTTATTAGATTTATTCACCCTAAACTTAAGTGGATTTCTCCCTTAGTTTGTCTATTGTTTCATGAACTTTAAGTCTTTGTACAGACTTTGAGTTCCTACTATGTGTCAGGCTCTTTCAACAATTGTGGAAATCTTACCTTACCGTCTGATTTGGGGTGACAGCCCCGTTTTAGAGCTGAGGAAGCAGGCCCAGCAGGTAACTGTTACCAGTTGAGGGTAGCTGTCCGAGTTCTTGCCGTTTTCAACAAAGAATTGGACAAAACGCACAAACAAAGCAAGGCAGCGAAAGCAGAGATTTATTTTAAATGAAAGTACACTCCACAGGGTGGGCACCGCCTGGTGCAAGCGGCTCAAGAGCATTGGTCACAGAATTTTCTGGGGTTTGAATGCCCTCTAGAGGTTTCCCATTGGCCCACAACCGGTCCGATTGGTTGCAGGAGGGGACCAATAAGAGGTACTTTCATTTTTCAACTGCCACGCAGAAAAAGGAGGGGTTGAAATGGGAGTAGCCTCTGATACCCAGTCAGCATGAATGGGCCTTAGGTTCCCTGCCTCCAGCCTCTATTCTTCTGCCTCATAACCTGCTCAGGACCACATACCTGGGTTTCAAAACTCTGCTTTTTCTACTTCATGAAGCTGCCTTTCAAAGACTCAATATGTACTTGAGAAGCCTGACTCTTTAGCTGTTTTCTCAGTGAAGTGAAGCAAAATACTACAATAAACACATTATGTAAAGATTGTGCATTTAAGTTTGGTTTTTCTCTTCATGTTAATTTTTTTTTTTTTTTTCCGAGACAGTCTCATTCTGTCACCCAGGCTGGACTGCAGACGTGTGATCTTGGCTTACTGAAGCCTTGACCTCTTGGACTCAAGAGGCCCTCCCACTTCAACCTCCCGAGTAGCTGGGACCACAGGCATGTGCTACCACACCCAGGTAATTTTTAAATTTCTTTTTGTAGAGATAGGGTCTTGCTTTGTTGTCCAGGCTGGTCTCAAACTCCTGGGCTCCAGCTGTGCACCCACCTTGGCCTCCGAAAGTGCTGGGATTACAGGTGCGAACCACCATTCCTGGCCCATATTAAATTTTAATCTTAAATACCTTATTAAAATTAAGTGGGCATAAGTCATTGATATTTTTCTAATTATAAATATTATACAAAATTTTGGAAAATATAGAAGTTCTAAACAATAAACCGAAAATCACTAGTAATCCCACCAATCAAAGAAAACTGTTAACTTTTATTGTAACATATGTACTTTTTTTTTTTTTACAACAGCTGTACAGTTTTTTTGCTGTTTGTTTTTTGTTTTGTTGTTGTTGTTGTTGTTGTTGTTTTGGAGACAGAGTCTCACTCTTTCACCCAGGCTGGAGTTAAGTGGTGCGACCTTAGCTCACTGCAACCTCCGCCTCCCAGATTCAAGCAATTCTCGTGTCTCAGCCTCCCAAGTAGCTGGGACTACAGGCAGGCAGCATCACATCCAGCTAATGTTTTGCTAATTTTTTAAAATTTATTTTTAGTAGGTATGGGGTCTTACTACTTTGCCCAGGCTGATCTTGAACTCCTGAGCTCAGGCAATCCACCCACCTCAGCCTACCAAAGTGCTAGGATTACAGGTGTGAGCCACCACACCCGGCCTACACACAGTTTTGTAACTTGTTTTCTTCACTTTATATTGAGCAAATTCTCATATGACTAAATATACTCTTCTAAAGTGTGGGTGGCTTAATATCTTCATTATACTTTGTATTTTGCATCTGTGATAACATATTATTCTATTATTTTCATTTTTCCTCCTGTTATAAACAGTCTGCACTGAATATACTTTTACATGAATCTTGGAGTGTATTTTTGATTCTTTACCATAAATTCTTAAAAATACAATTCCTAGGTTATAAGGCATTACTATTTTAAAAGCAAATATATATATTGCCATGTTGGCATATAGCTCCACAGAATATTCATCAGAATAATTGGTTCAAATATAGGGGAAATAACAGGCTTTATATTTTTCAAAGATGAGATAGAACACATTTTGAGCACATATGAAGAAAATGACCCCTAATTGTTAATTAGGATGAACAGTTTGGTGAGTTCTACCATTATTTATCCTATAACACAAAAGTTCCAGTGGTATACAATCATCTAAAAAGGAATTTATGAAATGATTTAGAAATATTTACTGAGGTGAGTAAAATGAATGTGTAATGTCTGCCCTTGTGGAACTTTAAAACCTCTTTGAGAAGAAGGGGACCAATATGTATTGAATGCCTTTCATGTTATGCCAGGATATTTTATTATGTAATTTGTCTAATTTAAATCCTCAGTACTTCAAGGTAGATATTATTATAATCCCCTTTTAGAGATGAGGAGACAGCTTCAGAGAGATTATATATTTTTGTCAAAAGCCATGTGGAAGGTAAAATGGCTCCAAAGCCTAAGATTTTTCCTTTATACCACTCTGCCGCTCCCAAAAATGTGGTTAAGTAGAGTACAAATAAACAAATATATAGAAATACAAATATTAATGCAGGATGAAGAGGGATAGCATTTACGAAGTTACTTTTGAAATTGATGAGCTCTTCTTTTTATTTTGTTTATTCTCATAATTCCAACATCTTATTAGTTTTTTTTATTATGGCCAGAATCAGCTACAGGTATGGTCGGAATAGGTTTAAAGGAGGAAAAATCCAAGATTTGAGTGCTTTCTGTCTGGTGGAAGCTTTTTGTATATATTTTTGTCAAACCTGAGCGATACGGTATTCTGTCTAGCGAAGAAGTTAAGATTAAAAAATATATGAGCTTCCTTGGATCATACAAACACTGAACCTAGATTAGAATTCAAATCTTTTTGGTGGTTCAAAGCCCATTGTACCACTGTAGAGAAACAATCATACCTCAAAGGTGTAGGAACATAAGAACCCCCCTCTCACCTCTTGAGGTTTGATATTTGAGTCTGAGAAATAAATAGACGATAGACCAATTACAAGGAGAAAAAGCACAGCGTAATTGATTTATGCGCAGGGGAGCATCACAGGAAGCTGAATGCCCAATTCTAGTAGCACTAGACCCAATAAGGTCTAGAAGTTTATATACCCTTATTCATAGGGGAGAAGGGAATGCAGGATGTAAGCAATTTTAGAAGAGTAATGATTTTTATGAGATGAATGGGTCCATAGAACAGACAATAGTCTGGGACAAAGTTCATCTGGGCTGTAGGTACGGTGTTTGATTTTCAGTCTTTTCCTCTGTGATATGAGTTTAATTTTCCTTGGTTAATGAAATTTCAGTAAGAAGACTGAAGACAATTGTTTTCCTCTTCAGTGGATTGGATATTTAAGTAGATAAGGGAACTTCAGAGAAAAGTCTCTTCCTGTGCTTCAGGAGAGGAGGAGGGGCAAGAGATAGGGGGTGGGAGAAGGTCAGAGACAGACCCTAGTTCTGAGGCTGCTGCTTTAGTACAAAGTATTGGTATGTCAAAGCACCATGCTTTGGGGTATCATTTTCTGAACCCCAACAAAGGAAACTTGGTATTGTGGTTAGGAGCCACGACTGTCTGAGTTCAAATCCTGTCTTTGCCATGTGCAGGTTATCTCTGCTTCAATCTCCTCATCAATAAAGAGGATGATCATGATAGTACCCATCTTAAAAAAATTTTTTTTTAATCAGGTGGGCTCTACTTATGTTGCCCAGGCTGGTCTCAAACTCCTGGGCTCAAGCAGTCCTCCTGTCTCAGTCTCCCAAGTGGCTGGGATTACAGGTGTATACCACCATGCCCAGATCAATACCCATCTTATAAGGCTGCTATTAGGATACAATATTTGTGGTATTTATCCATCTCCTGATACTGAATAGTTTCTGTAGCAAGGTACATAGGCACGTGAGTAGGTCAATGTGACCTACTAATAACTAACACTAATTACTAATATGGGACTACTTGTTTACTGCTTGCTAAACTGCTGCTTGCTAAAAAAGTTCTGGGCCGTTGGCTCTGATTCCTCAGCTGTGCTGGAATCCCCTGTGCGCCTGACATCTATCTGTCTAGGTCTATCACTTCACCTCTTGGGACTTGGGGGGCAAGGGAGGCTGACACAGCTATGACGATGCTTCTGCTGTTTGCTGTGTGTAGTAAACTGTCTTGTTCTGATCCGTTGAGTCTCATTGTCTCCTTTCGGCATCTGTGGAGAGATAGCAGGTTTACTCCTTGCTATCTAAAGTTGTGCTTCTCTCCTGACTCTCACAGGGTTAACATTAAATAAAGAACATTAAATGAGATAATATATGCAAAGCAGTACACTATCTGGTCAGTAGTCAATGTTCGATAAATGGTTGTTCTACATTTATAATCAATCAAAATCTATCCCCTAGAGCTTTGGTTTAAGTAATGTAAAACCAATGTAAAAGTAGCACCTTATATATTTATGGGGAGACCAATCCCTTTATGGACCAGAAAATTACTTCGCCTGATAACTCAAGATATAAGAGATTAGTCCAGACCGGAAACCACATTTATTAGTCATTAAATGCAGAGGGAGCTGGAGGGAACTAGCAATCAAGGACCTGGGAAACAGATGAGATAGAAAATAAGTAGATGCCTACAATTTGTTCATATATATTGAGTTATATTAAAAAGGCAGTATAGGCCGGGCAGTGTGGTTCATGCCTGTAATCCCAGCACTTTGGGAGGCCGAGGTGGGTGGATCACTTGAGTCCAGGAGTTCAAGACCAGCCTGGCCAACATGGTGAAACCTCCATCTCTACTAAACCTCGTCTCTACTAAAAGTACAAAAATTAACCAAGCATGGTAGCGCACGCCTGTAATTCCAGCTACTCAGAAGGCTGAGGCACAAGGATCGCTTGAATCCAGGAGGCAGAGGTTGCAGTGAGCTGAGATGGCACCACTGCACTCCAGCCTGGGCGACAGAATGGGACTCTGTCTCAAAAACAGAAGGCAGTATATCGGTAGCAGAAGATAATAAAAACAGTATATTTAATAGCACATTATATGATTGTTTTATATGATTGGCAACATAATGGTTGATAATGCTGGTTCTAGAGGCCAGATTTGAGTCTTGAGTTTGAATCCTGCCCCCAGTACTTACTAGTGGGAACTTGTTACCCGCCCTCACTAAGCTTATTTTCCCATGACACAGGGAAAGTTGTTTCTTTCTTCCAGAGTGGTAGTGGATGTTAGGAGTTAATACAAGGTTGTTCCTCTATCCTTCCTGAAGATACGGTTTTAAAACCATTAGATGGAGTGAGCAAAGTATGCACCTGTGCTGGGGTATGGGGTAGTCACAGTGGTCCAAATGGAGGGAGGAGAGCATCCACATAAGAGAGCAGCCAGTGTGGTGTGTCAGAGCCTGAGTAGGAGGAGGAAGGTATCTACATAGGAGGGCGGGCAAAATGGGAAGTTGGTGCCTGAGGAGGTGAGGATGGTGGTCACACGTGGTGAGGGGCAGCCCAGCACCAACCATTGGAGCCCAAGTAGAATGAAGCATCCCCAGGGGGTGGCCTGACGGGGAGTGTTGGAGCCTGAGTGGGGTAAAGAGGGTGTCCACACTGCAGGGAAGAGGGTGGCCTGCTGTGGAGTGTCAGAGCCTAAAGGAAGCGAGGAGGATGTCCATGCAGAATGACCTGGCGCACCGTGTCAGAACTTGAATGGAATGAAGAAGAAATGCAGGGGAGGGGACAGTGGCAGGAAGGGAAATTTGTTACAAGGGCACTAATCAAAGGAATCAACCTATACCAATGAGCATACTTAATGCTCAGGTTTTAGTTTCTAGAAACCGCTCCCCACTAAAGGAACCAGGATTCCTTCTAACATTGGCTAATTCCAGTCTTCTTCACTATAGTAACTGGTAGACACTATCTTATTACAATCCAATGATCAAACAACGATCATTAGCAATTGAAAAATCAAAATCAGGTGCCACATGATAAGATACAAAGAGAAGATGCATTCTGTGGTATTCTTACCAAAGCCACATAACCTGAATCTAGTAATCAGGAAATATCAGACAAACCACATTGAGGAACAAAGTGGCCTGCAGTGTTCAAGAGTGTCAAGGCCACAGAAAGATCTCCACGATAAATTGCTAAGAAAGACAAAGCACAGAATAACTTACAAAATATGCTGCATCTGTGTAAAAAGAGAGGGCAGGGGATAACAAGCTATCCATTTCTGTGTATGTGCATAGATATACTGGAGGGCTCTGAAGATACTAAGAACACAGGTTACCTATGGATGTAGTGGGAACTACACTGAGGGCAGACAATGATGAGACTTTTCACTATGCATTTTTAAAAAAACTTTTAATTATGAAATTCACATACTTTATTAACCATTTCAAAGTATACAATTGAGTGGCATGTAGTACATTCACAATGTTATTGCAACCACCACCTCTATATAATTCCAAAACATGTTCGCAACTTTATTTATTTGTTTGTTTTGAGATGGAGTCTCGCTCTGTCACCCAGGCTGGGGTGCAGTGGTGCAACCTCGGCTCACTGCAACCTCCGTCTCCTGGTTCAAGCAATTCTCCTGGTTCAGCCTCCCGAATAGCTGGGATTATAGGCACATGCCACCACACCCGGCTAATTTAATACATTTTAAATAAATTTAACAAATTTTAAATAAATGATACCTTTAAGTTTTGTAAATCATAGATTCAATCTGTGGGGGAGACTAGGTAATAAAAGAAGTCCGTGGATGAAATGGCTGGAAACCACTCAAGTAGATTATCAGCATTCAATACTGACTTTAAACACTGTTCTGTTTTTTGCCGTGGTTCCAGAGGGTGGCAGTGGTGAATCTGGAGTAAGATTTCTGTTTGCCACATGAGCACTTAAAAGTTAATCAGTACAAATAGGACTTCTCTGTTCTCAAAACACTAAAGGAAACAAAACAAAACCTCATGGAATTTTCCCCGTAGTATCCTGTGCCATACAGTCTCCCCCTACCTCCTTCACCCCTCAAATGTCTCCATTGAATCCAATTTTTAAAATTAAAGCTTATTCTACTTCCTCATATATTACCCTGTTGCCAGAGCTATCTGACCTCCTCTTCTTCAAAACAAACCAAAGACCTGAACATATTAGTTGGATGCTCACCAACCTTTGTTGGTTACCCATGACTAGCAGCCTAAAACAAACTCCTTCATCTCTTTCCGTTCCGTCCCACGAACCGCAAAGCTGGCCCTTGCACCGCCGGCCATGCTTTTTCTCACAACTCCACATACTCACACAAGATGTTCTCACCACCTAGAAATCCCTCCCTGTTTGCTTTGCCTGAAAAATGCCTCCTCATCTAATCTCCATGCCCGCTCAAATGGGCAATTCATATCTGAAGCTTTCTCTGACTTCCCCAGATCACTAATTGTTCTGTCACATGGGCTCTACCCAGCTGTTTCAACACTAACTATACTCTCTTTTAGAGAAAAAGGTCTTTTGTTCATTAACTCCTTTGTTGCTATTACTAGTCATTTACTAGCACATAATTGGTTCCCTGGCACATGATGGCAAATTTCTGGAATGAATAAATTAATGAATAACTGAATTGAGAGACTTGGACTTTAAAAATTTGCACCAGTTCAAACATTATATATATATATATCAAAAAAAAAACCCCCAAAAAACCAAGGGGAATCAGGGTGTCCACACTTAAAAGAATGGAATAAACTGAACAGTAGAGCATTGTAAGTGGAATTATTGACCGGGTGCAGTGGCTCACGCCTGTCATCCCAACACTTTGGGAGGCTGAGGCAGGTGGATCACCTGAGGTCAGAAGTTCAAGACCAGCCTGGCCAACATGGTGAAACCCTGTCTCTACTAAAAAATACAAAAATTAGCTGAGTGTGGTGGTGGGCGCCTGTAATCGCAGCTACTTGGGAGGCTGAGGTAGGAGGATCACTTGAACCCAGGAGGCAGAGGCTGCAGTCAGCCATTGCACTCCAGCCTGGGTGACAAGAGCAAGACTCCATCTTAAAAAAAAAGGAATTATTTGCTTTTATGGAGGCAGGCAGTGTACTGGAGTCTGTAATTTTATCTATTACTAAATTTACCAAGTGCTTTGTGTTCTATGAATGTGTCTTTTGAAACTTTTTTTAGATCTAACAATTCCTACTCACAGTCATTTGAAATGAAACTGGCAGTTTCCTTTTACTGTGTATTCTAGCTAACCCTCTTGTTATGGAACTGGCCCCTTTTATGTCTTTTCTTCCTGTGGTAAGGGAATCCTGATTGATTTAGAAGCATGTGTTGTCTGCATCATTAATTTGGCACTTATTGGCTACATCTTTGAGAACTGTCATCTTCATTTGTGTATATACCCTCCAACTTCACTGTAAGATATTTGAGAGTGGTGAGCATATTTAGATGTTTTTGTATTTCTGTGGTAATCCAGCTTATTGCTTTATACATATATTGTTTACTTACTTTTCTCTCTTTTACACTAGTAGAGGATATTGCTCAATATCTTAGTTGAAGTCTCTACAGTGTTACAAATAGACACTTATTTTTCACTTATGCAAAGTCCAAAAAGGGTATTCCTGCTCAGCATGTGGCTCTCCTCCATATGGTGACCCAGGACCAAGTCTCCTTTCACCACGTGGCTTCTAAGGTCACCTTGCTCGTCTGCATCGAGACAGAAGGGGCAAGAACGTAGAGACAGGGTCATCCACAGGAGACTTTTGTGGGTCAGGCCTAATGCAGCACAAATTAGTCTTCACATTCTGTTGGCTAGAACACAGTCACATGACTTCACCTGACTCCAGGGAAAGCTGGAAAATGTAGTCTGTCCAGGAAGAAAAGGCAATGTGAACAGCCTTGTCTCTGCCACACTCAGAAAAAAATACTAATAATTAGGTTACTTTTTATATTTTTACTTGCCCTCTTACATGCCATCTATGCCATCTATTTTCACTCATTCTGTTTCCATTACATACTGATACTCTTATCAAGATTTATTAATTTATCACCTTTCTCTATCCTGGGGTATTTAGCAACTGTAATTCCAATGCTAAAATGCCACTGTTAACATTTTAAAAATCTTTTCTCTGCACATAAATTTGTATATATTTTAATATAGTTGTAGTAATGCACAATTTGTATCTTATTTTTACTTAACATTATAGCATAAACATTTTCTCATTCTTAGGAATGTTTCAGTAGCTTTTTTTTTTTTTTTTAGGTAGGATCTCCCTCCATTGCCCAGGCTGGAGTGCAGTGGCACAATCTCGGCTTACTGCAACCTCTGACTCCTGGGTTCAAGCGATCCTCCCACCTCAGCATCCTCAGTCAGTAGCTGGGAACTCAGGCATGTGCTACCACACCCTGCTAATTTTTTTGTATTTTTGGTAGAGATGAGGTTTCACCATGTTGCCCGAGATGATCTTGAACTCCTGAGCTCAAGTGATCTGCCCACCTCCGTCACCCAAAGTGCTGGGATTACAGATGTGAGCCACCATGCCTGACCCCAGTAGCAACACTTTTCACGACTGTATAGTATCTATCATATACTTAATATTATACCCTACTTATTGGACATTAAGTTGTTTCTTCATTTATTACTATTGTTGCCCGAGTTCAAATTCTGACTCTTTCATTTCCTAGCTCAATGACCATGGGCTTTCTGATTGTGGGTTCTTTATTTGTAAAGTGGGACTGACTATGCTGTCTACTTCCTATCATTTGGAGGGATTAAATTAGTAATAGATTTTAAGCAGTAAAAGTGATTCTTTCTTTCTTGAGCCTTTCATTCATTCATTTTATTGAGACAGGGTCTCGCTCTGTCGCCCATGTTGGAGTGCAGTGGTGTGATGTGCCTGTCTGCAGCCTCACTCTCCTGGGTTCAAGTGATCCTCCCACCTCAGCCTCTCCAGTAGCTGTGACTACAGGCATGCACCACCTCACCCAGCTTATATATATATATATATATATATATGTACACACACACACACACACACACACTATATACTTGTCAAATATGAGAAGGCCTAAAAAACTCCTCTATAATTAATACTCGGACTACTAACATAGTATTTATTACAGACCATCCTTTATTATAGTATTTGTGTATATATATAGATATATACATACGCATATATGTATGTGTATATATATGTGTATCTATATATTATTTTTTATTTTTGCAGATGCCGGGTTTCACCATGTTGCCCAGGATGTTCATTTATTAATTCCACAAATATTTATTCAGTGTCACCATGTGCTAACACTGAATAAATGTGCTGACACTGACAACTATTTGAGAGTACTCCCCAGGAGATAGAGAAATGGTTAAGTGGAAATCCATACCGACTTAAGTCAGGGAAGCCTCATTTGCCCAAATTTGCCTATGGACCAATTTGCCAAATGACAAATGTACAAAAAAACTGAAAACAGGTTTTCAGACTGTTCACAGCAGTGGTTTCACTGTCAGTGGCAAGGATAGAGGCAAAGCTCCAGTTTGTAAAAACAGAGAAGACAGCAAATTGTTTTTAATGGAAAGTCCACCTACAAACAATGGTGAGTATCCTAGGGTATGAAATACACTCGAAGTTCATATTCAACTGAGCTGACCTGATAAACCCCTGGGGGAAAACAGCAGCAGCAAAATGACTGTAGTGACACTGCTGTGTGATGAAATGTTCAAAAGAAATCAGTAACTCAGCAAATGTATTTAGTGTTTTGGCCTTCCTCTGGAAGTCAGAGAAGTCTTTTCTGAGGAGGTGATATTTAATCTGGGGGTCAAATCTGGGGGTCAAATACGAGAAGGCCTAAAAAACTCCTCTGTAATTAATACTTGGACTACTCATGTAGTACTTATTACAGACCAGTCTTTATTATAGTATTTGGGACATGTACTTGGTATCTTACTGTGAGTTATTTAAGTGCCAGGTACATAAAAGTTCACTAATTGTTTATGGATACACCAGAACTGAGTGTGGTGGGAAAAACAGGAGTGTCTGTTGGATGACCCCCAAGGCTATCTCTGGATGGCTTGGCAACAAGCTGGCTAGGCTTGATGGCTCCCTCTTCCCTCTACTGGGGTTCCAAATGCTAACAGTCCTGGACAACTGGCATTCCCAGCACTGGTGTGCAATTCCTCTGAGCTCAGATCGTTTTCCCTCCTCATGCAAGGCTCTTCTCAGGAGGAAGGAGCTGGCAAGATTTCTGTTCTGGAGCACAACCTTTGGAGTGTCTAGCCATTCTGAGCCCACACATGTGTGTCCATGAAATGCCAATCCTGCTGCTGACCCTTCTGCTTGTAGAGTTCCGCCTGCACTGTTTGGCCTGAACCCTTCACACATTGGGTGACATCTGTGTTAGTATTTCACTCTGCCAACATTGAGTGAATGTATAAACAAATTGAACAAAATGATGACCCAACTCAACTGTGATCTAGATTATCCTATAGGCATGCTATAGAATGGAGTTATAGGTGAGAAAAGCAAGAAAACCTTGTTTGTTAGTCTGTTCTCACGCTGCTAATAAAGACCTACCCAAATCTGGGTAATTTATAAAGGAAAGAGGCTTAATGGACTCACAGGTTCACATGGCTGGGGAGGCCTCAGAGTCATGGTGGAAGGCAAATGAGGAGCAAAGTCATGTCTTACATGGAGGCAGGCAAGAGAGCATGTGCAGGGGAACTCACCTTTATAAAACCATCAGATCTTGTGAGACTTATTCACTATCACAAGAACAGCATGGGAATAAACCGCCCCATGGTTCAATTACCTCCCACCAGGTCCCTCCCAGGACACACGGGGATTATGGAAGCTACAATTGAAGATGAGATTTGGGTGGGGACACAGCCAAACCATGTCACCTTGAAACTGCAGTCTTAATGCTTGTTTCTCTTCTTCCAAATAGGGAGGTCAACCGAAGATGCTACCTTCGTTGAGCATATCACTGCTCTTTCTAGTCTCAATTTAGATGTGCATGATACTTTCAGAGAATGAAAACCTCACTAATGATAATCAGATACATTGAATTTTTTTGGCCTCTGCCTATAATAAGTTAATTGCATATGCTTTCCTGGCCATTATAAAATGAATAAATTAATTACTTATATGAAAGGGAAGGTAATTTTTTTGCGTTTATTTTAAAACAATTTCAAACTTAAAGAAATGCTGCAGACATAGTACAAAAGGTGTTATTTTTCCTGAACTATTTGAGAGTAAGTTGCCAACATAATGCTTCATGACACCCAAATACTTTGGTGTATATTTCTTACGAAGAAGGTGCTATAGTTTAAACGATGATGTCCCCTCCAAAATTCATGTTGAAATTAATCCCCAATGCAACAGTTTTAAGAGATGTGGCCTTTGGAAAGTGATTAATTCATGAGGATTCCACTCTCATGAATGGGATTAGCACCCTTGGAAAAAGGCTCAAGGCTGAAGGGAGCACTCTCTTGCTTTTCCATCCCTTTTTCCATGTGAGGACACAGCATTCCTTCTCTCTAGAGGATGCGGTGATAGGGCGCCATCTTGGAAACAGAGAGCAGCTCTCAGTGGACACCAATCCTGCTGGCATCTTGATCTTGAACTTTCTAGCCTCCAAAACCATGAGAAATAAACTTCTGTTGTTCATAAATTACCCAGTCTTTGGTATTTTGTTATAGCAGCACAAATGGACTAAGACACAAGGAAATTTTCCTTTATAAGCACTACACAAAATCAAAATTGGGAATATTAACAATAATACCTTACTACCATTTAATCCACGGATCTCATTCAAGTTCTGTGTTATCCCATTAATGTCCTTTATAGCAAAAGTATCCAATTCAGGATCAGTCATTACATTTAGTTATCTTATCTCTTTAGTTCCATTCAACCAGATCTTTTCTGACTTTCATTACTTTGACACTTTTGCAGATTATAGGCTATTTTGTCAGACATCTCTCAATTTGAGTTTATTTGATCTTTCCGCATGATTACATTCAGGTTATACATTTTTTTTTGGCAGGGATGTCATTGAAGCAGTGCTGTGTTCTTATCGTTGCGTCTTATTAGATAGCCTATATTTCTATTGGCTCCTTTACTTGTGCTATTAGCCTTAACTTCTTGAGTAGGGAACTATCTGCCAGGTTTCTTCATTACAAAGTTACCTTTTAAAATTGTGTTACTAAGAAGTATTTTGTGAAGGTACTTTGAGGCTATGTAGTTAGCTCATTCCTCCTCAAACTTTCACCTACTGCATATTAGCATCCACTGTGTTTCTGGGCTAAATCAGTTACTTGTGCTGGCTGCCAAACGGTGATTTTCTGACTCCATCATTTCTTCTCCATTCATCAGTTGGCATTCCACTGTAAGAAAAGCTTTCTCCTTTTCCCACTTATTTATGTCAGTATGGACTCACAGATTCTATTTTATTTAGTGGGTTAATCATGTCATGGTTATTTATTTTGATGCTCTTTATTTTAAGGACTCATTAATTTCCATTTTATTACATGAATTTATAATCTGTTACTATTGTTATTTCTCTGCCTTAGTTGTCACATATTTCTACAGGGGGAGCCCCCATTAAGCTTCTTCTGTGTTCTTTTGACATTTATCATCATTCTTTGAGCATTTCCTTATTTTCTGTCCCAATAAGATGTTCCCTGTCCCAACCCTGGAATCAGTCAATTCTCCAAAAAGCCCTGCTTTGTTTTAGTGGAGAATAGCATTTAGGAAACTAAAGATTGGTCTAGGCAATAGGCATGCTCCTTGGTCGGGGGGTGTTGGTGCTTCCAGGCTCTCTCACTGGACAAAACTAGAGAATGTATGCATGTGTATACATACATACATGCATGCATATGCGACCGTATCCATACTTGTTTCAATATCTCTTTTGAAAATTCCAGTTCAACACCACATGGCTTATGTTAGTTTTTTCAGTTTCCATATTTGTAGTCCCTTCCCCAACAGTTAGAAAACTGTCTCCCTTCATCCTCAATTTGTTTACTTATCTGATCAATCCCCTCCATGTAGTCAAACTTCCATCCCCACTGCCATCCCCCCTCCCACCCAACCCGGCAAGACAGCCTTGCCTGACTCTAACAGCCTGAACTGGGCCACCGCTCCAGAGCGCTCTGACCTCCCCATTCCCACTTTGCTCAGCCCCACCTTGTACTCTTAGACAGAATTATTCAGAAATGAAGGATAGATGGAAGCAAACTATAACTCCCCTTTAAATTGATGTTTTTAATAAAAACTAATACAAAAGAAAAAATATAGAGGGAAAGAATTTTAATTTTTTTCTGGACACCCTCCAATTGTTTCAGTATACTAGTATTCCAAGTAAATAAAAAAATTTTAGTCAAGCTTTATTATGTGATACTATTTTAATGTGAAAATTGTGAGGAAGGGCTATTCTTCTTCTTCTTTTCCAGTTTCCTTTTCTCTTTCCATTTCTATTCTGTTTTTTTTTTTTTTTTTTTAAGACAGTCTTGCTTTGTTGCCTAGGCTGGAGTGCAGTGGTATGATCTCGGCTCACTGCAACCATCGCCTCCTGGGTTCAAGCAATTCTCCTGCCTCAGCCTCCTGAGTAGCTGGGATTATGGGCATGCACCACCACGCCCGGCTAATTTTTGTATTTTTAGTAGAGATGGGATTTCACCATGTTGGCTAGGCTGGTCTCGAACTCCTGACCTCAGGTGATCCGCCTACCTCTGCTTCCCAAAGTGCTAGGATTACATGCATGAGCCACCATGCCTGGCCTTCCATTTCTATTCTATCTCTTCTATTTCATGGGTGGCTGAAATAAGAGCAAAGGAATTATATCACAAATTGATCTAATAAAATACACAATACTAGAAAAATCAATTGAGAAGTGTGTGACTCAAAGTAAAAAAACCTGTCTTATAAAAACATTATATAGTCAATATTTTAAGAGTTAGAAGTTCATAAGCATGGTGACTAACGCTTAGGAAAGAACCTATTATTTATCAGTATATTAAAATCTTACTGAAGTAAACAGGATAGGCTGGTAGATTTTAAGGCAAATTAAAGCAAAAAGATTAAGATGAGAGATAGAGCTGTTATTTACGGAAGGAGATTTAGTTACGATTGAGGAAAGGAACTATAATTTATAGAGGGTAATTAGGCTGGGATTATGCTCAGCTATGATTAGCAAAGACCCAAATTAATGATGGCTTAAACCAGTTGAATCATACAGTTTGGATATTTGTCCCCCTAAATCTTATGTTGAAATGTAATCCCCAATGTTGGAGATGGGGCTTAGTGAGAGGTGTTTGGGTCATGAGGGCAGATCCTTCATGGCTTGATGCTGTTCTCATGATATTGAGTGAGTTCCTGCGAGATCTGGTTGTTTAAAAGTGTGTGGTACTTCCCTGTCCTCTCTCTCTTGCTCCCCCTCCTGTGCCGCCTTTGCCTTCTGCCATGGTTGGAAGCTTCCTGAGGCCTCCCCAGAAGCTGATGCCAGCGCTGTGCTTTTTGTACAGCCTGCAGGACCATGAGCCAATTAAACATCTTTTCTTATAAATTACCCAGTCTCAGATATTTCTTTGTAGTAACACAAGAACTGTCTAACAAAAAGAAAGTGTATTGACCTCTTCTGTAAAGGTGAATAGTTCAATACTGGGGTGATGCTCTGCTCCTTGAAATCTTCAGAGACCCTGACTGCCCCTAGCTTTTGATCTGCCCTCTTAGGCTATGACCCTCATTTTCATCATCCCAGATGGAGCTCTAACTACCACATACATAGTCGAAGGGTTAAATAGAGGAAGGAGGGAAAAAAGGGCAAGCACCAGCTATCTTTAAAGGAAATTCCCTGCAAGTTGCTGCACAATTCTTTTCCTTATAGCATGTTCACCAGAACCTGGTCACATGGCCACACTGGCTGCAGTGGAGGCTGGAAAAGGATTCTTACAGTCCCGGTGGCCCTACGCCCTGCTGAGAATCAGGGATTCTAATACCAGTAGGCTGTTTGGGGTAGGTAACCATTGATCTCTATTGCCAAAGGGTCTACTGGATGTTGTCTATTTCCTTATCATAAAATGGGTTAAATTGGCCTGGTGCATGGCACACGCCTATAATCCCAACACTTTAGGAAGCTGAGGCAGGCAGATCACTTGAGGTCAGGAGTTCGAGACCAGCCTAGACAACATGGTGAAACCCCGTCTCTACAAAAATACAAAAATTAGCCTAGTGTAGTGACGCATGCCTGTAATCCCAGCTCCTCAGGAGGCTGAGGCAGGAGAATTGCTTGAGCCCAGGAGGCAGAGGTTGTAGTGAGCTGAGATCACACCACTGTACTCCAGCCTGGGTGACAGAGTGAGTGAAATTCTATCTCAAAAATAAATAAATAAATAATTTTAAAAATGGGTTAAATATTATTAACAGGGTTAAACAAGATAACAATAGCTAATACTTATACTTCTTATATTCCAGGGATTTCAGGTGAAAAACCTATTTATAATTATCTTATAATATTTAACATAATTTTTTTTGCTCTTCACACTGCATTTTTCAAAAATACAATTATCATGTAAATTCAGGGAAGACTATGCTTGTTTTTGTTTAGAGTTTTACTGACAGTTTTCACTATTTTAGAACAGCATTGACAACGCTGCAAGCTGCACTTGAATCACCGAGACAACATCCATGCCTCTGTTTACAGGTTCAAGCAGCTGACTACTTTGTGAGATTTTCTAGTGTAGAAGTGCTTGAGTATTTGCATATTTTTATTATCAATTATTTTATATTTATGTCTGCTTGATGCTACAGTTTAGGCATTATATTTATTTTAAAATTACATGTGTAGGTAGGCTATATTCTGTATGAATTTCACTTGATAGTACAAAACAGAACTGCTGCTAGCATATAAGCTGCCTCTGTACAAATAAGAAAAAGAGGCCCCCTCGAGTGGAGGAATTAGGAAAAGGCACCCCTTCTTTGGGGTTGATGTAGCCCCCTGCCAGAGTGCATGACTAGGCAACAGAGTGCACCTAGAATTTGCCCCCCATCTACCACTTGTATAACTGTAGATGGCAAGCCCCTTTAAAGGCAGCATGAAAAAAAAAATACTTTTTTTTTAGACGGGATCTTGCTCTGTCTCCCAGGCTGGAGTGCAATGGTGCGATCTTGGCTCACTGCAACCTCCGCCTCCCCGGTTCAAGCAATTCTCCTGCCTCAGCCTACCTAGTAGCTGGGATGACAGGTGCATGCTACCACGCCCAGCTAATTTTTGTATTGAAAAAATACTTCTTGTAGAAAGTAGGCATTGGGTCTGATGGGGCTGATGATTACTGTTATAAAAAGATAGTCAAGGATTGAATCTAGAAATACTTCCATGTTTAGAGGTATAGTAAGTGGACCCAACAGTTAGGAAGAGACCGAGAGAGTAGTGTCGTAGAAACCAAGTGAAGACAGTACTGTAAGAAGAGAAAGTGACCCTTTGCATCAAATGCTGCTGTTAACCAGCGCTTTGGGAGGCCAACATGGGCAGATCACTTGAGGTCAGGATTTCAAGACTAGCCTGGGAAACATGGTGAAACCATCTCTACTAAAAATACAAAAATTAGCTGGGCGTGGTGGTGTACACCTGTAATCCTAGCTACTTGGGAGGCTGAGTGCAAGAATTGCCTGGGAAGCAGAGGCTGCAGTGAGCCGAGATCATGCCACTGCACTCCAGCCTGAGAGACAGAATGAGACACAGACTCAAAAAAAAAAAAAAAAAAAAAATCAAGACAGATGAAAACTCATTCTGTCCACTGGAGTAGGCCATGTGGGGGTCACTGATGATCTTTACAAGGACACCCAGTGAGGTAGTAGGATTGAAAGCTTGATTGACATGGATTTAGGTGGAAACATAGGGAGAAGTGAAGAAGGTAAGTATAGACAACTCTGGTGCTAGAGACTAAGGAGCTGAGGGTGTTTGCAAGGGAGTGTTGATATGTAAGTCAATGAATAACAAAGATAATATTAGGTAGTGATTTACATTTTGAAGAAAAATATGTAAAATAACACCCAAAAGACTGGGGCTCTAGTATTCATTCAGTCATTAGACTGTTTGAGTCCTTGAACAGGTCACCTTTACCTCATTGGGTCTCAGTTTCCTCAACTGAAAAAAATGCAAAGGTTGAACTTGGTGACCTCTTTTATCTTTAGCATCTGTTATTCTATATATTGAAAAATAGCTTCCAAACAAACTAGTTTATACTTTACCATCTTGTACAAAGTATTTAGCCTCCCTATATCTTAGTTTCTTCTATTATTTTATTTTATTTTACACTTGATCTTAGCCAAAAGGCCGAGAAGCAATATTTTGATTTATTTTGAGACAGAGCCTCGCTCTGTCACCCAGGCTGGATTGCAGTGCACTATCACGGCTCACTCCAGCCTCAAACTCCCAGGCTCAGGTGATCCTTCTACCTCAGCCTCCCAAGTAACTGAAACTACAGGCACACGCCACCATACCCAGCTAATTTTTGTATTTTTTGTAGAGACAGAGATTTGCCATGTTGCCCAGGTTGGTCCCAGACTACTAGACTCACATGATCTGCTTGCCTCAGCGTCCCAAAGTGCTAGGATTGCAGGCACAAGTCACCGCATCTGGTCAGTTTCTTCTATTTTAAAACTATGGACATGTCCAAAGATGTTCATGGTCAATACTAGTTAAGTGGCTAAATAATACTTCCATTGGCAACAATTTTTTCATATGATAAAATGTAATACAGGCTAGGCATCATGGCTCACACCTGTAATCCCAGCACTTTGGGAGGCTGAGGTGAGTGGATCACCTGAGGTCGGGAGTTCAAGACCAGCCTGGCCAACATAGTGAAACCCTGTCTCTACTAAAAATACAAAAAAAATTAGCTGGGCATGATAGTGGGCACCTGTAATCCCAGCTACTCGGGAGGCTAAGGCAGGAGAATTGCTTGAACCTGAGAGGCAGAGGTTGCAGTGAGCCTAGATCACACCATTTTACTCCAGCCTGGGCAACAAGAGCGAAACTCCACCTCAAAAAAAAAAAAAACAAAAGTAATACAACAATTTAAAATAACATTTACAAGCATTCTAATGACATGGAAAAATACAAGGCATCAAAATATGTAAATGAATATTAATAATGTCAAATAAAATATAAAACAGACTAAAAAGAAACACCAAAATAGTATTAGTTGTTATTTTTAGGTTATGGGATTTGGGATGGTTAAATTTTCTTTATAATTTCTTGGGTTTTTCATTTTTAAAAATTTTGCCATTAGAAAATGTGCCATTGATAATAGGGAGATTATTTTTTAACTCAGCTTTAGCTTTTTAACATTTATGAATGCTTATGTCCATAACTATTTGTTCACAATTATGTTCCATACAAGGGATTTACAGAATATGGTCACCATGACCCTGAAGTCACTTGCATACACACTAATTTAAACATGTAAATGTTCACTCAAGAATATATTCATCTGGCTGGGCACAGTGGCTCACACATGTAATCCCAACACTTTGGGAGGCTGAGGCAGGCGGATCACGAGGTCAGGAGTTTGAGACCAGCCTGGCCAACATGGTGAAACCCCATCTCTACTAAAAATACAAAAATTAGCTGGGCATGGTGATGTACACCTATAATCCCAGCTACCCAGGAGGCTGAGGCAGGAGAATGGCTTGAACCCAGGAAGTGGAGTTTGCAGTGAGCCATGATCACGCCACTGCACTCCAGCCTGAGTGACAGAGCAAGACTCCATCTCAAAAAGAAAAAAAAAAAGAATATATTTATCTGAGATTAGCCAGTGAATCTTTCCTTTAAGAGGTGGTGGAAATGTATTGATTTTTAAAGTTAGAATTGGTAATATTAGAATAATAATAGTCTAAACAATATCTTGTGCTATAGTCGGGTATGAGCAGGACAGGAGAGGGCTCCCCCACTACACACACACTAGGTGTGTGGGGCAACCACCCTGTGATGGTCAGGCAGTTGTTAACTGTTTCGCTACAGTAATAATTGGTCACAGCTGGCACCAGGGAAAGACAGTCTCTTAACAGATAGAAAACACCTGAAACTGGTGAGCAGCCACTTCTGGATCAGATCTCCGCGTTGGATGAGCAGGAGAACCAACGCAAGACCTCGGAAGTGTGCCAAGGTATGAAACCCCAAGTCAAAAGTTCAAACCATGCTCGTCTTTCAAATTGCCCGCTTGGCTCTCTGTCAAGTGTACTTTCCTTCCTTTCCTTCCTGCTCTAAAGCTTTTGAATAAACTTTCATGCCTGCTCTAAAACTTGTCTCGGTCTCTCCTTCTGCCCCTCAAATTGTTTCTCCTGAGGAGTCAAGAATTGAGGTTGCTGTAGACCCGGATGGATACGGGTTCTCCACCGATAACAGGGCTACATACACAATTAATATTAACCATTCTGTTGTAATCAAAATCATCCAGCAGAATTTCAGAATCTTGCAAAAGTTGACCATATGTGTCATAATGGTCTTTTCCTCAAACCTCCTCCCCCTCAACCCCCTGGACTTTTTTTTTTTTTTTTTTTTAAGATAGTGTCCCACTCTGTCACACAGGCTAGAGAGCAGTGGTGTGATCACAGCTCACTGCAGCCTCAAGCTCCCAGGCCCAAGCGACTCTCCCATCTCAGTCTCCCAAGTAGCTGGAACTACATCCATCACACACATTTTAAAACATTTTATAAAGACAGGGGTCTCGTTACATTGCTTAGACTGGTCTTGAACTCCTTGGCTTAAGCAGTCCTCTTGCCTCAGCCTCCCAAAGTGCTGGGATTGCAAGCCTGAGCCACTACACCTCTCCCTCTCTCCCTCTCTCCCACTCTCCTCCCTCCTCCGTCTCTCCCTCTCTCCTCCCTCCTCCCTCTTCTGTCTCTCCCTCTCTCCCTCTCTTCATCTCTCCCTGCCTCTCTCCCTCTTTCTTCCCTCTCTCATCCCTCTTTCCCTCTCTCCTCCCTCTCTCCCTCTTTCTTTCTCTCCTTCCTCTCTTCATCTCTCTCTCCTCCCTCTCTCCACCTTCTCTCCTCCCTCTCCACCCTCTCTCCCTCTCTCTGTCCTCCTCCTCTCCCTTTTTCCTTCTCTCCTCCCTCTCTTCCTTCCTCTCTCCCTCTCTTATCCCTCTCTTCCTCTCTCATTTCTCTCTCCCGCTCTCATCCCTCTCTCTCTCTTTCCCTCTCTCTCTTCTCCCTCTACCCACGCTCTCTCCTCCCTCTGTCTCTCCTGTGTTTATTCCTCTTTCCCTCTCTCCTCCCTCTCCCCCTCTCTCTCCTCCCTCTCTTCCTCTCTCTCCTCCATCTATCCCTCTTTCCCTCTCATCCCTCTCTCCTTCTCTTACCCTTCTCTCCCTCTTTCTCTCTCTCCTCCATCTATCCCTCTTTCCCTCTCATCCCTCTCTCCTTCTCTCACCCTTCTCTCCCTCTTTCTCTCTCCACCCTCCCTGCTCCCTCTCTCTCCTCCCTCTCCCTCTCCTCTCTCCCCTTTCCCCTCTCTCCTCCCTCTCCTTTCCCTCTCCTCCCTCTGTGCTCTCTCTCTCTCTCTCTCTCTCTCTCTCTCAGGTTGCACACATGTACACTCCAAAGACTTATCTTTTAAGCACACTTCAACAGTAAACAAGGAAGCTGGCATTAACTCAAGCCAACACATTCCCTGCTTTCTGAACATTATAACATCCTGAGCCACAGTCCCTTCTGCATCTGAGTAAGTTTCCAGTATTTACCCACGTTTCTGGCTGAGTTAACTCTCTCCTGCTGGGCAAGAAGATGAAAGTGAGATGAGATGGGGAGAGGAAATGTATAGAATGTGGATTTTAAACCAAATATCTTCACCTATGCAAATAAGAACAGGACAGATGTCTAGCCTTCCCTAAGCAGACAGGATGAAGTAGGTAGCGAAGATCCTCTTTTTATTTGAACATAACGTTTGAAGTAGTTTCCGAGTGAAGAATTCAAGATTGTTTCCCTACTACTGTTCGAAGTCCGTTTGCTACTTAATTACATTCATGAATGCTCATTAATACACCGTTTGAAGAGATTAACTGGAACAGTGCCCAAGGCAGCATACGCCTTTTCCAGGCAGGAATAAGGATACCCTCAAATATGTGAATATGGACAATAGGCAAGCCAGCATAGTGACACACTTGTTTCATGAGTCATTTTAATTAAATAATACATGAGCAAATACTGAGTAAGGCCTTACTCCATGACAAATAATAGGAATTCATATGAGATAAAGAAGATTATGTTTTCATAGATAATTTGATACATTTGTGGTCTATTTGTGGGGAAAAGAGAATATTCTGTTCTTAATCATTTCATTCTGGATTATAATAAATCTGCATTCATATAAACATGACTAATTTGGAATTTATGGGAATTCCATTAGAGCTGAATTTATCATTGTTCTCTGAAAAGAAGATCTTGCTAAGAAAGCTGCTCATGTAAACAAGAATGCACTGCACATATATCCCAGAACTTAAAGTAAAATTTTTAAAAATCCCAGAAAAAAAAAGAATGCGGAAGAAATCATTAGGAATTTGCAAAGAGTATTTTCTAACTTTTAAAAGGCATCCTTGATATCATCAAAATGTATAGTTGCAATAGAAACAAAAGCCTGAGAGTCCTTGTTATATCACCTGATACTCATCATCATCACTCTTTCCTCTTCTTCTCACTTAGCAATGTATCATGAACATTTTCACATGTCAATATACATTATTTTACAACAAGATTTTTAATAGCTGCATGATATTCCATCTCATGTTCTACTATAATTTATTTAACCTATTGTTGGACGTTCAACCTGGTTATGACTTTTTTGTAATTGTAATGGTGCCATAAACCTCCCTATTCATATTCATTTGTATGTACCTCTTTGATTGTGTTCTTAGGCCAAAGTCTTAAAAATAAGATTGTTTGATCATAGGACATGTTTAATTAAGGCCTTTAAGGTATTCCAAAATTAAAGGGCTGGAAGTCAGAGGGCAAGGAATTCCACTGATAGAGTCCATAGACTAACCTCCTGGGACAGAGCAAGACAGAGAAGGACAAGGAATGCATCTTGAGAGGCTAACACAAGTCATTCAGCATCCTCCTTCCCCAAACTAGAGCCTCTTTGCTGCATTTTTTCCTGTAAAGCTTATTTCCTGTTCATGTATCCTATAATGTATATATTTATTATAATAATTATTATTTTTTGAGACGGAGTCTCTCTGTCACCCAGGCTGGAGTGCAGTGGCACCATCTCGCCTCACTGCAACCTCTGCCTCTGGGGCTCAAGCGATTCTCTTGCCTCAGCCTCCGGAGTAGCTGGAATTACAAGCATGCACCACCAGGCCTGGCTAATTTCTTTTTGTATTTTTAGTACAGATGGGCTTTCACCATGTTGGCCAGGCCATTCTCAAACTCCTGACCTCAGGTGATCCACCTACCTTGGACTTCCAAAGTGCTGGGATTACAGGCATAAGCCACTACATCTGGCCAATTTCTTATTTATTTTAATTATTATATGTTTGCCTTCACTAAAATATAAGGTCTATGAAGTCAAGAATTGGCTTTTTACTTCATTGCTGGATATCCAGTGCCTAAGCAAATGCCATGTACATCATAATCAATAATTCTATTTTTAATGAATAAGTAAAACAAAGGGATTGATAATCCTGCTATATTACGTACCAGTCAGATCACCTCTGAAGTATTCCGGTCAGACCAGGTCCTACCTGGAGAGGAATATTGACACACTGACAAGTGGTCTTTTAAGTGTGTCCTGGGCAGAATGATTGAAGAAACTCTGATTGTTTGGTTTGGAAAAGAGAAGGAAGTTAGGGATAGGAAAGCTTGTCTATCTTAAAATATTCAACTCTCTTAAAACATTAAAAAACCTTTCATATGAAAAATATTCAGGCTTATAACCTGTACCACAGGATGGAAATTGTTGAATTTTGCTCAGCCTAAGAAAGAGCTTGTTCTCATTTAGAGCTGCATTAAGAATTGAATAGGCTTCTTCTCTCTCTCTCTATATATATATACACACACACACACACACACATATATACACATACATATGTGTACATATACATAATACACATATGTATATACACATATATACACATACATATATACACATACATGGCATTTGTTTAGGTAGTGGATATCCAGCAGTGAATTAAAAAGCCAGTTCTTTCACATATATCAAGGAAGAGACATGGAGGAATATATGTATGTGTATATATGTGTGTGTGTATATATATATTCCTCCATGTCTCTTCCTTGATATATGTGAAAGAACTGGCTTTTTAATTCACTGCTGGATATCCAGTACCTAAATAAATGCCATGTACCTCATACACAATGATTCTATTTTTAATGAATGAGTAAAAAAAGGGATTGGTAATCCTACTAGATTGTGTACCAGTCAGATTACCTTTGAAGTATTTTAGCCAGGCCAGGTCCTACTTAGAGAGGAATATATCTTTGATAAATACGAACAGTATACATATAGAGGAATATAATATATATATAATATATATATCCCTTGCCATTTTAAGGAGAAAACACTTATTGGGATGTAGAGGTGATGCAAGTGTCTGATGGGTAAAAAGATTCTGAAGGTTTCTTTCAATCTTGAGGTCTTGTGATTCAGTAAATATATTAACATGGCTTTTATGGTTTTTATTCTGATAATTTTCTTACTGGTTCATCACCAGAGAAGGGACCAATATAGGGGCAAGGAAGAATATCATGATCTAATATAAAATAATACATATTTTGAGGGTAGCCAAAAGTTTTGCTTACTAGAAATGGTATCTTCCATTCATTTCATAGAAAGCTAGAAAATTCACCATTTAAAATTAATTGCTTTAGGTTGAAACTGACAGTAAATCTTCTATTTATTCAGGGCAATGCTCAATAGAAAAAAAATGTAAATATAGGGCAACATCAAGTAAGAAAACAATCTAATTTTAGAAAAAAAACTTAGAGAAAGTATCCTAAATCAATATAGCCTAATATTATTGAGGTCATGGAACATAAATAAAATAAATGTTAAGAAATACATTAATAATCTGGTATGATCAGTAAGTTCCTTCCTTTCTCCCATCTTTTATCTTACTGTTTCTTCTTTCCCTTTCTATCACTTCTCTCCTCTTTCTTTCCCATTCTTCAGTAAGTATCCATTTATCACTGACTTATTATAAGCTCTGGGAATACAATGATTAACAAATGGAGACATGGTTCCTTCCTACCTGGACCTAGCAGGAGCCAGTTAACAAGAGGAAGAAAAAAAGACTTTCAAGACCAAGAAAGGAAGGGGAGTAGAAAAGCAATGAACAGAAGAGAAGTGGGCAACATTGTTTGCTTATTTTTTTCTACCTTCATCCCACTCCATTCCTTGTATAGTTTTTCTTGCTGGGTGCCATCTTCTTTCAACTTCTGATAAAACCCACTGCAATGCAATAATCATCCAAGTGTTCTTCTGATTGGATAACAAGTTCATTTATTTAATTATTTTCAATAAATTATTTTTAAATCCAAGTGTCCTTCTGATTGGATAGTACATTCATTTATTTAATTATTTTCAATAAATTATTTTTAAATATGATCATATTTAAAATCTTTCCCAGGAAAAGAGGAAGACAGTAACTTGACAGTGGAGAAACCTGGAAGCCATTGCCTTAATCATGAAGGTTAGTGTCATCAGTGATGTCCTGAAGGTATCATGTCTGCCAGATTTCTATTCTTCCCCTGGATAGTTAATGATGAGCTAACCATCTTAGAAGTCAAAGGAAATTTTTGTTCATTAAGGGACTTTGAGAAGCCTTTGGGCTCTCTTGAGTGTTACTTGCTTTCCACTGCAATACATTCCTCTTCCATCCCTGCCCTCTGCTGGGTATGCTCTCTGTCACTTTGACCTTGATTACATGGGTTTGGCTTACTGGTTGGGGCCACTTCCATCAACACCATGTTTAACACAAGTTGCTTTTAAATAGCTTTCATTTAAATTATGGAGTATTCCAAACTGCACAAAAATGCCAAAAATAGTATGACAATGTAAAACATACTCCATCCCTGTTTTAAAACGCTGTAACGTTTTGCTATATTTGCTTTGCCCCCTTACCCCCAAATTACAAAAAAGATATAGAAGTCCCACATCCACATCCCATTTCCCAACTGTCCCTTTGAGAAGGACTACAGGCTATATACCTGGAGTTGAAATTGACTATACCCATCTTCAACATTTCTAGATATTGCTGAATTGTTCTTTAAAATTAGTTTATATTAATCAGGGTTCTCCAGAGAAACAGAATCAAGAGGATAGAGATATATAGACATGGGTATGAATATGTCTATAGATGTAAATATGGATATTGATATAGATTATTTTATAGAATTGGCTCACATGATTGTGGGTGTGGTGGGGTGGGTCAGCAGGCTGGAGATTCAGGTAAGAGTTGCTGTTGTAGTCTTGAGTTTGAAACCTGCAAGGTGGTCCAGCAAATGGGAAAGTCAGGCAGAGCTTCGATGTTGGATTCTTGAGAAAAATTATTCTTTCTTGAGTCTTTGCTCATAAGCCCCTCAACTGATTGGAAGAGGCCCACCCACATTATGGAGGGTAATCGACTTTTCTCAATGTCCATTGATTTAAATGTTAATCACATCTAAAAAAGTACATTTGCAACAACGTTTAGACTCATATTTGACCGAACAACTGGGCATCTCAGCTTAACCAAGCCGACACATAAAATTACCTATAATTGCCGGGCATAATGGCTCATACCTGTAATCCCAGCATTTTGGGAGTCTGAGGCGAGTGGATCTCTTGAGGTCAGGAGTTTGAGACCAGCCTGGCCGACATGGCAGAAACTCATCTCTACCAAAATTCCAAAAATTAGCCAGGTGTAGTGGTGGGCACCTATAATCCCAGCTACTCGGGAGGCTGAGGCAGGAGAATCACTTGAACCTGGGAGGCAAGGGTTGCAGTGAGCCGAGATCGTGCCACTGCACTCCTGCCTGGGTGACAGAGCGAGACTCCATCTCAAAAAAAAAAAAGAAAAAAAAGAAATTAACTGTCATAGGGTTGCACCAGTTTATACCAGTTTATACCCCCACCAGCACCTTTGAGAGTTCTTGTTGCTTGATACCCTTACCAGTCTTTGGTACTTACAGACGTTTTAATTTTGCCAGTCAGCTTAGTGTGAATTGGTATCTTGTTTTAATTTGGATTTTTTGATTTTCCTGACTACTAGAAAATTGAGTATTGTTGTGTTTGTTTATTGGTCTGAGTTTTCTCTTCAGTTGATTGCGTATTCAAATCTTGCTCATTTTTATATTGAGTTCTTTGAATTTTTCTCATTGACCTATAAGACTTTATAATTCTGGATAAAAAATACTTTGTAGATTATTATAACTTTCTTTTCCTAGACTAATGGTTCTCAACATCGGCTGTACATTAGACTCACTTGGGGAGCTTTTAAAACTCTAAGTACCTTGGCTGTACCTTCAACCACTTAAAATCAGGATTTTGGGAGGTATAACCTAGGATTAGTACTTTTCAAAGCTCTCCAGGTGCTGCTTGTGTGCTTCTGAGAAACAGTGTCCCAGACTAAGGCAGTAGGGTCTCTGCCATACAGAAAGTTTTAATTTTAATATTTCTGATGCCTTAATTTTCTTTTATAGTTTCTACTTTTTGTTTTCTTTAAATTTTTCTACACCTGATGTCATTAAAATATTTTACTATATATTCTTCTCACTATCTCTTTTGTGTATTAAAATTCTTACAGTGTTGTGACAAGGATTTTCCTACACAGATGACTAAAAACTCTTGTTTTGACAGATTGACAACCTCCTTTTTTTTTCAGTTTGTCATTACAGAACCAAGAAAAGGTAGTTTTAGTAGAAGTTGTGCAAAATACTTATTTTTATGATGTGGCTATAAGTGAAAAGGAACCGTTGATTTTAGTCATTGCATTCCAATTTTAGAGCTTCATTTTCATTTGTATTATATCCAAACTTTTGAAGGGTGATGGTTTGACTGATATGCTCTAATTCAGCTTCAGTAAGAGTTATTAATCATACGTGCGGTAACATGGTGAAACCCCGTCTCTACTAAGAAATACAAAAAACTAGCCGGGCGACGTGGCGGGCGCCTGTAGTCCCAGCTACTCGGGAGGCTGAGGCCGGAGAATGGCGTGAACCTGGGAGGCGGAGCTTGCAGTGAGCTGAGATCCGGCCACTGCACTCTAGCCTGGGCTACAGAGCAAGACTCCGTCTCAAAAAAAAAAAAAAAAAAAATCATACGTGCGGTTCCAGTAGAAGTATTTTAATTACCATTGACTAAACTGGGGAAGAAAAGTTACTGATAAAAACAGGAAGTTAAACGACTTCAGTGAAGTGACTAATTATTGCTGGCTCTAACTGTGGACACAAATGGGATTATTATAAAGTAGGGAGATGGTGGATCTGAAGAAGCTTAGGATGAGGTCGCACTAGATAGATCTTATTCGTGGAACATTGTTGAGTGTGCACTTGCATCTTTCTTTGTGACTAAAACCAGAAAAAGTGAACACATCTGTGATGGTTAATATTGAATGTCAACTTGATTGGATTGAAGGATGCAAAGTATTGTTCCTGGGTGTGTCTGCGAGAGTGTTGCCAAAGGAGATTAAATTTGAGTTATTAGACTGGGAAAGGCAGACCCACCCTCAATCTGGGTGGGCTCCATCTATCAGCTGTCAGCACAGCCAGAATAAAAGCAGACAGAAAAACATGGAAAGACTAGAACTGGCTTAGTCCTCCAGCCTGCATCTTTCTCCCATGCTGGATGCTTGCTGTCCTTGAACATTGTCTTCAGCTTTGGGACTTGGACTGGCTTCCTTGCTCCTCAGCTTGCAGACAGCCTATTGTGGGACCTCACCTTGTGATTGTGTGAGTTAATACTCCTTAATAAACTCCTCTTTATATGTACATCTATCCTATTAGTTCTGTCCCTCGAGAGAACCCTGATTAATACAGTATCTTTCCTGCTCTCTTCATGCTCTTGTTAGCAGCACGTTGCTTCTTATTGTTTTGTTCTTCTTTCCTTTCCATGCAACCCATGTGACTTTTAAGTTTTCTTATTTTCTGTGAAACAAAATTTGTTTGTCCACGTTTCTTTGCTGCTTCATCCTACTTGTCAAGAGTTTTGGTTGCATATAACAGAAATCTAAGCCAAACTAGCTTAAGCCAAAAAAAAAAAAGACCCTAATTATAGTTTTTGTTTTCATTTATGTATGCATTCAGGGAAGGAAACTATTGTTTAGGATCATTGACTAGTGCCTGAAAGAAATTTGGAAGCCAATCAAGGAAAACAAAATGTGATTTACAAGAAAAAAGTAAGGTTGTTTGCTTTGTGAATGGCATTTTACCAGGTACAGAGTACCTTTTGGTTTCCCTAGCAGTACTGAAATACTTTCATTACACAAGGACTCTCAATGGTTTAAAGCTCACAATCTCAGCACTATTTATTTATTTTTATTGTGGTAAAAATATACATAATGTAAAACTTACCATTTTAATCATTTTAAGTATACAGTTCAGTAACATTAAGTAGTGACATTATTGTGCAACCATCACCACTATCTGCCTCCAGAACTTTTTAACTATTGACATTTTGGACTGAATAATTCTTGTTGGAGTGGTGGTAGGATCTGTCCTGTACACTGTAGGGTATTTAGCAGCATCCTTGGCCTCTACTCATTAGATGCCAATAGCATCTCCACCCTCTCCTACCCCCACCCCGTCCTGAAAATCAAAAATGTCTCTGGACATTGCCAAATGTCCCCTGGGAGGCGAAGTTATCCATAGTTGAGAACCATTGATTTTAAGGGGAAGAATTTCTATTGTAAGTTGTGCCATTTTAACTTTGAAGAAATAACTTGGGAAAAATGCATTATGGGCATTCATTAATATCAGACACAGAACTATTTGTAACTTAACTATGTACCAGATCAATTGTGCTTTCAGTAGTAAACAAATAGAGCATTTAATTGTCAGAACAGTGATAACATAATTACTCTGATTGGCATTGCTGCAGAAGACCTAAGACTAATCAGAAATAGTCTAGATTGGAAATGACAGCTTTACATGCATGACTGAATGTGTATGGCTAAAAAATTGCTGAAGTATAAGGTTAAGAAGTTTATCATAATTACTGCATGTTTTATAGAGTGGCATCAACTGACTTGCAGAAAAATAGCAATTCTGTGTTATTCTCATACAGAAAGAGTATCTTCTGTTAAGAATTATTATTTTCTTTCATCTTGTTGTACCAATATATGCTGTAGTTACAGTGAACAAGACAATATAGGCAAATATTTGAGGGATGTATTAATTGCATGCAAGGTAACATGAAATTTCCCAAAGCCAGATATGATTCTGCATCCAATTCTATCCAATGCCTAAAATGAAGATTCCTGAGTAGTACTTTAGCTTTTAAGGTACTAGAGAACATTTTTCCATGCATCATAGAAATAATGTGATCCATTATTATCTTAAGAAATGAGGCACTTAACGTTATTCATAACGTTATTCACCATGTTCCAAATAGCTGATATTTGTCCTTAGATATGAATACCAATTAAGATAGAAAAAGTCAGGTTTATTCCATGCAAAATTACTTCCATTATTTATTTCTAGCAATTATCAGGATATATTAGGTATAGCTGCTGCAATACAGAAGACAAAAATTTTAAAATATTAAACTTGGTTCCACTGATATTTGTGTAAGTCCCTTGACCTAATCAGGCCTTAGTTTTGCATTAGTCAAATTCAGGGATTGAGAGATAGTCTTAGGGATCTTTCCAACTTTAAGATAGTATTATTTTCCTTCCTTCCCTTCCTTCCTTCCTTCCTTCCTTCCTTCCTTCCTTCCTTCCTTCCTTCCTTCCTTCCTTCCTTCCTTCCTTCCTTCCTTCCTTCCTTCCTTCCTTCCTCTCTTTCTCTCTTTCTCTTTTTGACAGAGTCTTGCTCTGTCACCCAGGCTGGAGTGCAGAGGTGTGGTCTCAGCTCACTGCAACCTCCACCTCCTGGGTTCTAGTGATTCTCGTGCCTCAGCCTCTCTAGTAGCTGGATTACAGGCGCGCACCACCATGCCTGGCTAATTTTTGTATTTTTAGTTGAGACAGGGTTTCACCATGTTGGCCAGTTTGGTCTTAAACTCCTGACCTCAAGTGTTCCACCCATCTTGGCCTCCCAAAGTGCTGGGATTACAGGCGTGAGTCACTGTGCCTGACCAAGATGGTATTATTTTCTTATAGTTTAAATTAATAACTGAAAAGAATGAAGATTAAAATAAAGAATATCCTTTGATTTGTGACTATGCTTTCAATTATACAAGTAGTTTATACAAATAGTCAAAATAAAGAGCAGGCTAGCTTTTCAGTTTAAGTAACAATGAAGTCTTTTTGTAGGTAAAGCTTTCGGCAGTTTCCCACACATGTTGAGGACGTGAGATGGTGCAATATAATTATTTTAAAACCATACACTGTAAAGTGAGATTTTGCAAGCATGCTAATACTTATACTTGATTTCAAAGTAAAGTAGAGCAAGTAGAAGTGTGATAGACTAAGAAGATAAATGAAAACTGGTTCAGCTTTCTGCCTGATGACCTGATTATAGAAAGTAGGCTAGATGATTATGGATAGTACAGAAGACAAAATATGCTGGTATAAAATATTTTACTTATTCATTTATCCATAATTATTTATATTTAATAAAAGTTTTCATCTCCCTATAGGTACATATTCTGTTTTAGAGAAAGTCTAGACTGCTCTTGGATATACAGAAAAATAATATTCATCATGATGATTGCCATTTATTAAGCACTTCTGTGCCAATGCTTTACATTCATTATCTCATTTAATCCTTACAGCCACTCTATGAAACAGGTCTTATTAGCTAGAATTCCTGAGTAACTTGCTCAAGTTTTCACAGAGAACAAGTCACAGAGCCAGGATCTGTCTGCCTCCAAACTTTACTCCTTAGCTCTTCTAACCCAAACTGTAAGAACTTCAGGAAAAAACAAACAACAAAACAAAACAAAACAAACACCTCAATTCTTAATGCTACATATAGTTCATAGCCTCAGTGAGACAGCGAAATTCCTATGTTGCAGCCTGAGTGGGAATTATTTTGAGATCTGTGACTGTCAACTTAATTACCCATACACATGACCTTCTGGATAGTATCAGATTCATCTGTTGATCTCTGAATTATGTTTTGGTGAGTGGTCAAAATTAAGATCATTCTGGTGGTAGAAGGTCTGCTAGGCTTTATTTCATTCCCTGTCTGTAAGCAGACAGAGGGCCTGCAGAGACTCCTGGGAGTTTAAATTAGAGGAAGACTTTCTTAGCTTCTTACAAACCTCACCCCGTCTTTTGAATGGTAGTCCTTCAGAGGCATGCTTAAAGAATAGACATTTTCCCACGGTCCCCTGCTGATTCTGAATGAACAGATTCTCAGTCCCCCGCTGACTGGTGAATATATTGCGTATCCCCATCTTTACCCTTTACTGACAGCCTTCATAAAAACTAGCTTAGAAGACAAATGGCACTGCAGAACCTCTGACAACTCATTAAGGAAGCATACAGTAGGTTTCTGCCAAAGACTGCTACTATTTTAATGTGACCTAACAGCAGTTTTGTCATGATGGAAGAAGGAAAGGACGCTGCCAAGAATGACTGCCTTTGGTCAAATGCAGCGTAATGTCCCCTTGCACTGTTCTTAAAGAGAGAAGTAGTGAAGAAGTCAACGAACGTATAGATTATCTATGGCATGTGGCTTTCACACATGCTGCTTCCTCTGCATGGAATGCCTTTCTCTCTCTTCCCCACCTGCCCTTCGAGAGCTGGCCCAAATCGTACCTTCAGTATGAACCCTTCCCTGTCACCCATGGCATCACTTCTTCCTCTGGATTCTGACAACACTTGTTTCTACCTGTTATAACCATTCACATGTTGCCGTATAGTTTGTAGAATTATTTGTCTTGACTCAATTAGAAGCTCCTTGAACACAGGAACTATACCTTATTCACCACTGCATTTCTTTTCTTTTCTTTTCTTTCTTTTTTTTTCTCTTTTTTTTTTTTTTTTTGAGACAGAATCTTGCTCTGTCGCCCAGGCCGGAGTGCAGTGGTGTGATCTCGGCTCACTGCAACCTCTGCCTCCCGGGTTCAAGCAATTCTCCTGCCTCAGCCTCCTGAGTAGCTGGCATTACAGGTGTGTGCCACTATGCCTGGCTAATTTTTGTATTTTTAGTAGAGACGGGGTTTCACCATGTTGGTCAGGCTGGTCTCGAACTCCTGACTTCGTGATCCACCCACCATGGCCTCCCAAAGTGCTGGGATTACAGGTGTGAGCCACCACGCCCAGCCCACCATTGTATTTTTTGTACCCAGAAGAGCACCTAGCACATAGTAGGTCCTGGGTTACTGATTATTAAATGACTTCCCTATTGTCATATGAGCTTATTCTTGTTGGAGGCCAGATCTACTTAGAGAATGGTGATTATGATCATGAAAATGACTGACAAGTCCTACCTCTGCCAATGACTTGATATGTAGCTTTTCAAGTTTCCCCATTCTGTAAAAGGGGAATTACAATGATATCTACCTCATGGAAGAAAATTTCTGCAAATGATTTCAGGGTTTTTTGTTCATAATTATAGATATATTCATGTTTCCTGCTGTTGTGGTAATTTATACTTTTCCCAAAATCATTCATATCTTGTAATTTATTTTTTAAAGTAATAATAAGTATTCTCCTACTTGTTGATTTCATCTGTACATCTGGTTATAGCCCATTCCTAATTTGTATATATGTGTGTTTTCCTGCCTTTCTCTTTTCCTCTTTCTAAAGAGAAATATGTCAAAATGTTAATAATGGTTTTCTGTGGGTGATAAGATTATAGACTACTTTTACTTTTATGTTTGTCTGTGTTTTCCAAATATTCAGAAATCAGTCTATATTACTTATGTGTTCACAAAACGATACTTTATGCTTAATTTTCAAATAAGGAAACTGAAGCCAGGAGCATTTCATAGGTGGATCATGGCCTTATGTTAGGACCAGAAAACTTCCCCTGACCCAGCCACTCTTTAGCCAATAGGGTGAGAGTCAACCACCACGACTCTTCCAGTTCTCACTGATCTGCAGAAACTGAGCCATTAAACCACTTCACTGTCTCTTGTTCTCGTCTTACATAAAGGGTTGTTAGCATAAGGTAAACCATCACTGTGAATTGATCGTCGGGGTTTCATCCACCTTATGTGGTAAGTTGAATTTTTTGGCATCTCAGCATATGGTTGGTAATAAAAGACAATTATAATAGTGATAAAAGATAACAGTTAATATGTGATGATAACACATATGGCAATAAGTGAAAACATCTGAATGTGTAATTGGAAGGTAGATGCTATATATTTGATATTTTAAAATTTCCTGTGATTCTGTAGTAGGATTGTTAAAGGAAAACTATTTTTTATTTTTATCTTACTTTACCTTTTTTTTTTTTTATTTGAGACAGAGTTTGTCTCTGTTGCCCAGGCTGGAGTGCAGTGGTACAGTCTCAGTTCACTGCAACCTCCAACTCCTGGGCTCAAGCGATCCTCCCACCTCAGCCTTCTGAGTAGCTGAGACTACAGACGTACACCACCATGCCCAGCTAATTTTTGTATTTTTTTTAGAGACGATTCTCACCATGTTGTCCAGACTGGTCTCAAACTCCTAAGTTCAAGTCATCCACCTGCCTCGGTGTCCCAAAGTGCTGGGATTACAGCCATGAACCACTGCGCCCAGCACAAAACTTTTTTTAAAAAAACTGTTTGGAAAAGGCTTCTTGTGGTTCCTAACTCATAGCAAATTAGAAAGGAAAGACATGCAGTACAATTTGATTCAACAAATCGTTTTGGATTACCTACTTTAAATCTTTTTCTAGACCACAAATAGAAATGCTTTATCTTATAAAAATATAAGCTACCTTCAAAGAGATTTTCTTTAATAAGATTTTAACCATTAGATAAGGCATTTTATTTGTCTTCAAACTCTTAAGTGACTTGCCTGGTGATCACCACATGAACACAATAATAATTGTGTCTTTTCCTATGAGGATATAAGTTTATGAGGGCAAAATTATATCCTTATTTCATTGTTCTAAGGTTGTTAACAAACCTTAGAACACTGTAACAAAATGGGGATATTTAACAAGTTTTTAAATAACGATACTAATAGATGGCATTTTTAATATACCAAACACGTATTATCCCTTAAATGAATTATTGCATTAAATCGTCACAATAAACCTATATAAGACAGTGAGCACTTTCATTTTGTTGAGGTTTAGAGAGATTACAGAATTTCTTCAAGGTTACATAGCTTGAAAATGGTGTGGCCAGGATTCCACCCAGGTCTGTCTGACTCTTCAGAGTTGAGACTCTACTACTTTGATCTCCAAACTCAAAAAATATTTGGTGGCCAAATAAATGAGTGAACTTCCATTTGCAGAAATTTGTAATTAATTCATCACTTTTCCTAGAAAAGAAAAGGGTTTCTGAGTTCACAAACATTTCCCTAAGAGAAAGAACAAGTGCAAGTGCCTATGAGATTTATTTTACTGTTTCAAAGATGCACCATTGTTTTATATACCAATTGTGTGTTGATTATAATAATTGATATCATGTCTGTATAAGCATATGTATCAACTAAAATTATAGACATCATTGATTACTAGTAATATCCCAAATTTTTAGAATGGGTAATAAATGTAATGTGTAAATATATAGGTTTTCTGTATTGCAATGTGAATTATTTTTCTGTAAGTTATGAGCAGTACCATGCAGTGGTTAAGCACACAGACTATGGACCCAATCAGTGTGTCTGTTTTCAAATCCCAGTTGGCTACTTATTAGCTTGTAGTCTAGGGAAAATCAGTCAGTTTCTCTGATTTTAGATACTTCATCTGTTAAATAGGGATGACAATAATATCTTCCTCTGGATCATTCAAGCTATACTTCATTAGACCTAATGAAGCATTTTTGGTTTAATTTCTAGAGCCTTTTGCAAAATACAGATCAGATCCATTGCTTAAAATACCTATCTGCTGTCAGAGGACATATTTCTGCTTGTATTTTGTTTTCAAAATTGTCTTCTGGTTCAAAGATTTTTAACTGTTGTCAGGAAGTCATCTTCAGTCCTATGATGCCCTAAAAACAGCCATCCTGTCAGGTTATTGACCCTCACTCAGCTTATGGTAAGTTCGAACATGATGTTAATGAGACACGTTTCCATCCACTCACTTCCCACTATAAGCTAGTTAATTTTGCATAAAGAAAACCTCCCATCCATAACTATAGCCTACAGTTCTCATTCCCTCCATCTAGGCAGGTGCTTGCTCCATATCTCTTTGCAATTGGAAGATATATATTCACTAATATTTTCTTGCTGTCTTGCTCTCTCTTCTTCCATCTCATCAGTCAGTCTTTGCACAAATAAGCCCCTTAGCTCTATTCACAGAGCAAATGAACAGAATTCATCTTTGTTAGATGAGGTCCATGGCCCAGTGGATCTATTTGGAATATGCCAGACTATTTGTTAACTAGGGTGAGCTATAAAGCATTTTTGGAGATTAAAAAAATGATGTCTTTTGCTCTCCTAGGAAATGTTTTCTAAAGTTAAGTTTAGGAACTATAAGGTGTGGATTTTGTATGATTTTGTTGTTTGCAATTCTGATGGCTAAGAAAGAATAAAGATGTTAACAAAATTTAACTTTGGACAGAGGATGTAAGAATGACTATTGTCTTTTTTGTGCTCTTCTACATTTGAAACATTCTCCCCCGGAAAAGAATTCTAAATTCCTCCACCTGCTTGAAAAGGTCAGAAACCTCTTTCCAAAAATACTTTTTTATCCTCTTAACGCAATAGTCTCAACTCTGGCCACTCATTAGAATCACCTGAAAACATGTTTTTAAACTCTCATGCCTGGAAGGATATGGAAAAGACACTTCTCAAAAGAAGACATTTATGCAGCCAACAGACACATGAAAAAATGCTCATCATCACTGGCCACCAGAGAAATGCAAATCAAAACCACAATGAGATACCATCTCACACCAGTCAGAATGGCGATCATTAAAAAGTCAGGAAACAACAGGTGCTGGAGAGGATGTGGAGAAATAGGAACACTTTTACACTGTTGGTGGGAGTGTAAACTAGTTCAACCATTGTGGAAGACAGTGTGGCGATTCCTCAAGGATATAGAACTAGAAATACCATTTGACCCAGCGATCCCATTATTGGGTATATATCCAAAGGATTATAAATCATGCTACTATAAAGACACATGCACACGTATGTTCATTGCAGCACTATTCACAATGTCAAAGACTTGGAACCAACCCAAATGTCCATCAATGACAGACTGGATTAAGAAAATGTGGCACATATACACCATGGAAAACTATGCAGCCATGAAAAAGGATGAGTTCATGTCCTTTGTAGGGACATGGATGAAGCTGGAAACCACCATTCTGAGCAAACTGTCACAAGGACAGAAAACCAAACACCGTATGTTCTCACTCATAGGTGGGAATTGAACAATGAGATCACTTGGAGACAGGAAGGGGAACATCACACACCGGTGTCTGTCGGGAGGTGGGGGTTGGGGGAGGGATAGCATTAGGAGAAATACCTAATGTAAATGATGAGTTAATGGGTGCAACAAACCAACATGGCACATGTATACACGTACCCTAGAACTTAAAGTATAATTTAAAAAAAAAAAGTCTCATGCCTGGAACCAAACACAAAGATTCAAATTTAACGTTCTTGGGTGAGTTTTGAGCATTATTATTATTTAAAAGTGCCCCCCAATGATTCTGATTTGCAGCCAATGAAATCCAATGAACTAATGTGTTGCCTTATTTAATTATCTCTCTGATCTCTTAGTAGGTTCCTTGAGAAATGAACTAATGGTAATAGTTCATCTTATTCCTTATGGAGCACTCAGCTAATATTTGTTGTTTGATTGAGGCTAAGAGGAAAAATAGAAGACATGATCTAGACTTTACAGTACAATGTATACCATTGCAATCCATCAGAGACATGATTGGATTTTTTTTTTTTGTATTATATCTCAGTGCCAATAATTTATTTTATTATCAGCCTTGAGCTAAATTTTAATGCCTATCTCTGTTACAGAAACTAGAAATTTTATATCCCTGACTGGAATAATAATATAACATGCTCCAGGTCCCTCATCAATCTGTTCAATGAATAGATGATTGGCCATATGCCAAGGGAATCTGCTGCCCTCTGGAGGGTATTGTGCTGTTACAGATGAAAACACCATTTCCCAGGGGATGTTCCAAGGCACATGGGAAATTATGAAACAAAACCAATGCAACAAAAGAAAAAGGTGTCATGGTCATTTGAAAAATTCATAGCATTTGAAAAATGCTACACACTGTATCTCTCTGTAGGAGAGTCACACTGCAAATTAGCAAAATAGAGACTGAGAAGTTCTATAATAAAGATATTAGTTTCCCAAACTAATTGGCCCACCTCCCATCCCACATACACACCTAATTTCTGTTAATATTTGGGAAACTAATATTCCACAAATAATATTTTATATTCATAATCTACAAATTAATTAAATTAGGTATTTGGAGAAATTGAAGGAGAATAACGTAATGAAGGATTTCTTAAATAAACTACCAAAAAGGAAATATTGATGAAATGAATACATTAAAATGCAAAGATTCCACATTGCATGCCATGACATGTTAACTGGAGGGATGCAATCTGATGTGGCAGTGTGATGTGCCGTGCTACTATATCCATGCTTATCTTTCTTCTTAGCGCTTATCCTAATGAAACATTGGAGATATTTATACCATTGCATAACAAATGACTTGTCATTTATGCTTTATAATAGAAGATGTTGACTTCAAGTACTATCGTATTAGGTTAAAGATGTGTGAAGGATAGGCTGGGTGTGGTGGCTCACGCCTATAATCTCAGCACTTTGGGAGGCTGAGGGGTGGATCACTTGAGCCTAGGAGTTTGAGACCAGCCTGGGCAATATGGTAAAACACCATCTCTACAAAAAATACAAAAATTAGCTGGACATTGTGGCTTATGCCTATAGTTCCAGTAACTTGGGAGGTTGAGGCGGGAGGATAGCTTGAGCCTTGTAGATAGAGGGGTACAGAGGTTGCAGTGAGCTGAGATTGTGCCATTGCACTCCAGCCTGGGCGATAGATAGAACCAGACCTTGTCTCAAAAAAAAAAAAAAAAAAAAAAAAAAAGATATATGAAGGACAGCAAGAGGTTAGGCAAGGCATAATGGAGTTCACCCAGAAATTCAGTTAGTACAGAGTGGAGGCTCCAAGTATGCAACTCGGGCCAGGAAGATGACAAGTTTGGTGGAAATAAAAAAATGTGTAGTCAGGAGGCTTGGGTTTCATTCTTTTTTTTTTTTCTTTTGAGACTGAGTCTTGCTCTGTCACCCAGGCTAGAGTGCAGTGGCGCGATCTTGGCTCACTGCAAGCTCCGCCTCTCGGGTTCACGCTATTCTCCTGCCTCAGCCTCCCGAGTAGCTGGGAATACAGGCGCCCGCCACCATGCCCAGCTAATTTTTTGTATTTTTAGTAGAGACGGGGTTTCACCGTGTTAGCCAGGATGGTTTGGATCTCCTGACCTCGTGATCCACCCACCTCGGCCTCCCAAAGTGCTGGGATTATAGGCATGAGCCACTGTGCCCGGCAGCGTTTCATTCTTTTGTGTCACTAATTTTGTGATCCTGGCCAACTACATGAAAACCTCCTCATCTGTAAAAGGAAATCATGCAGAGCTGTCTAACTGTTGAATGAGATATGACATGAAAATGCTTCATACAGCCTCTGACATCATAGGCACTCAATGAATACAAGTTCAAGGTAAATACAATTTGTGAGCACAGAGATAGCACAAGAGGTCAACACGGGAGGAAGTGAAAACCGCGGGATACATCTAAAGTGACCAACCATCCAGGCCAAGTTTGCCAGGGACAGTCACAGTTTTAGCACATAAAGTCTTGCATTTGGGGAAACCAGGTAGTTCGGTTCTGGGAAAACCAGAATGGTTGGCCATCCTAGCTCAGAACCTAGAATAGGAGCGCAAACAACAAGGATTGGACCCCAAGAAAAAACAAATGGCCAGAAAGCAGGAATGGAGTCTGGAAACACTAGGAAAAATGGTCCTGATGTTGACCAATATTTCTCAGGCACCAGATAGCAAAACAGGCTCAGCGTGTGAGTAGGAATAAACCCATAGGTGGAAGTCAGTATACACACCTGACTTAACTGAGGGAACCTCAGGAGCCAGGTAGTGCTATGCAAGACAAATTTTACAAAATTATTATTTTTTTCTTTTTTAAAGATCTGTCACTCAGGCTTGAGTGCAGGGTGCCATCAAAGCTCACTGTGGCCTAAAACTCCTGGGCTCAAGCGATCCTTCTGCCCCAGCCTCCCAAATAACTGAATGGCAGACACACCACTGTGCTGGGCTAATTTTAGAAATTTTTTTTGTAGAGATGGAGTCTCACTTTGTTTTCAAGGCTAGTCTCGAACTCCTGGCCTCAAGCAATCCTCCTCCTCAGCCTCGAAAATATTGGAATTACAGGTGTGAGCCACTGTGCCTGGCCCAAAATTAATTTTGTAAGTGACTTTGGTGATGAGCTAAAATGAACAATTAGGAAAGGATGGTTTCTTCAATAAATAACGCTAGGACAATAATTATCCACTATTCAAAAGGAATCGAATTTTCTACCTCACACAATACAGAAAAGTTTATAATTTAGAAACCTAAATAAGGGGGAAAAAAACTTTAAACATTTTAAGAGAAAATAAAGGAGAAAAGCTTAATAAAGATTTCAAGGCTAGCTGCAGTATCTCACGCCTGTAATCCCAGCACTTTGGGAGGCCTACACAGGTAGATCACTTGAGGTCTGGCGTTCGAGACCAACCTGGCCAACATTGTGAAACACCATATCTACTAAAAATACAAAAATGAGCTGGGCGTCTTGATAGATGCCTGTAATCCCAGCTACTCAGGAGGCTGAGGTAGGAGAATCGCTTGAACCCTGGAGGCAGAGGTTGCAGTGAGCCAAGATTGTACCACTGCACTCCAGGCTGGGCGACAGAGTGAATGAGACTCTGTCTCAAAAAAAAAAAAAAAAAGATTTTAAAACAAGCAATAAAAATGGAAAGATTCATAAAGTTGATTATTATTTATTTTTATTTTTATTTTTTTTGAGACAAAGTCTTGCTGTGTCGCCCAGGCTAGAGTGCAGTGGCACAATCTTGGCTCACTGCAGCCTCTGCCTCTTGGGTTCCAGCAATCCTCCTGCCTCAGCCTCCTGGGTAGCTGGGATTACAGGCACACACCACTACACCCAGCTAATTTTTGTATTTTTAGTAGAGACGGGGTTTCACCACTTTGGCCAGTCTGGTCTCAAACTTCTGACCTCAGGTGATCCACCCGCCTTGGCTTTCCAAATTGCTGGGATTACAGGCATGAGCCACCGCACCCGGCCAAAGTCCATTGCTTTAAAATGAAAAGATTCCATGAACACAGGGAACAGCCAAGCCATAAACTGAGAAACAATATTTGCAATATATCAAGCCCATAAAGCAAGTACTTTAAGGAAAATGCCAGCAATCCAGTCGGCATAGGATAGGAATAGGCAATTCATAGAAGAAACTTCAGTAGTAAAAACATATTTTTTAAAAAAGCTCAGTTTTACCACTTGTCAGAGAAATGCAAATTGAAACCACAATGAGATAACATTTTATATCAAGCAGATTGTCAGAAATTAAAAAGCCTGCCAATACCAAGCACTGGCGAGAATGTGAAGCCACAGAAATTTTCTTACACTTGTACTGAGGGTGTAAAATACAACCATCTTGGAGAGCAAATGCTCAATAGCTATAGATGTTTTGAAAGTATACACTTGTGCAGGCTGGAGAAACTCGCAAATGTGTGCACAATGGGTCAGGTATAAGAGTGTTCACTGTAGCATGGTTTATAAGAGCAAAAGACTGAAAACAGTCTGAATGTCCATCAGCTGTAAATTTTTTTTTTTTTTTTTTTTTTTTTTTTGAGACGGAGTCTCGCTCTGTAGCCCAGGCTGGAGTGCAGTGGCCGGATCTCAGCTCACTGCAAGCTCCGCCTCCCGGGTTCACGCCATTCTCCGGCCTCAGCCTCCCGAGTAGCTGGGACTACAGGCGCCCGCCATCTCGCCCGGCTATTTTTTGCATTTCTTAGTAGAGACGGGGTTTCACTGTGTTCGCCAGGATGGTCTCGATCTCCTGACCTCGTGATCCGCCCATCTCGGCCTCCCAAAGTGCTGGGATTACAGGCTTGAGCCACCGCGCCCGGCCATCAGCTGTAAATTAAATAAATTGTTGTATAATTCATTCAATGGAATGCTAACATACAGCAGTTACAGTAAATGACTAGATGACCAATATCACAAAATCTCAAGAAAAAGTAAGTTGCAGAAATATTTATACCATATGGTATCCCTTATGTCAGCTGTAAAATATGTACAATATTATACATTTTATGTGTACACAATATGTAATAAAAATACAAAAACAGTCACAGAGATAATAAACCAAATATTGACTACTTCTAAAGAGAAAAAGATGGACATGAAATCAGAAATAGTTAATAAGGCATCAAACGTGTCTACTACGTTTTATGTTTAAAATATCTGATGTAAGTAAAGCAAAACGTTAAGATTTGACAGAGTTGAGTGGTAGATACATAACTTATTTCATTCTCTAGACTTTTCTGTATGCGTTAAGTATTTTATTTTGACAAAATGAAAACAATGTTATTGACATTTAAATTCAGATTATTTCAGAACTACTCTAAAATATTTTTAAAAGCAAAACTATGCTTTCAGGAGTTGGCAACTTAACAAAGCCAAGTTTAACAGTCTGTTCAAAGAAAGTTAAAGTATACCTTGTCCTGACACATATTTCACTGCCACTTAACCAACACTAGATGTCACTTTACTTCATGCATTTAATTTGAGAGTTTCTGGTTGAAATTAAGTAAACTTGGGTATGTTTTATCATTTTCTTTCTCCAGTAGATACAGAGAATTAGGAAAAATGAAAATGTTCTCTGCTATATATCCAGAGAAAGAAGACAAAGGACATGTGTATTTGGGTTTATCCTTTTATCCTTGGCACCTACTGCATATAACAGGGTTGCAAAAGTATTGTTAACCAAATAGACAAAGGATACAAGAGACTTTCACAGAAGAAATGTTTACTATCCCCAACATGTATATAATTACATTTGGAACAATTTTTCCTTCGAACGGCAGCGAGCGGTTGAAAGCAGACCTCACAGGGATTTGCAAGGGAAAGCTTATGACTCTAATTTCAAAGCCCAGCTTGTGGTCAGTGGAGAGAAGACACCATTTCAGATCTTCCAACCCAAAGTTGTATCTCAGTTCATTGGAGCATTGCCTCTCCAATAAGGACTGACAAATAAGAACTCCTTAAATCAATAATTGAAACTTTTTAGAAGGAAAGGCACCTTTGATAATCATGAAAATCATGAACTCTCTGGAAATTTTCATCTAAACATATAAAAATCAGCCAGGCGCAGTGGCTCACACCTGTAATCCCAGCCCTTTGGGGGCCACGGTTGGTGGATCACTTGAGGACAGGAGTTTGAGACCAGACAGGCCAACACAGTGAAACCTTGTTGTTACCAAAACAATACAAAAATTAGCTGGGCTTGGTGGCACGTGCTTGTAATCCCATCTACTCAGGAGGCTGAGGCAGGAGAATTGCTTGAACCTGGGAGGCGGAGGTTGCAGTGAGCCGAGATCACACCACTGTACCCCAGCCTCGGTGACAGAGTGAGACCCTGTCTCAAAAAAAAAATTTTTGTTAAACATATAAAGACATATAAAATTGTTACATGCAATTTTTGCAGATTTGCAGACCTCCTAAAAGCTCATGCATGAACTCCAGGTCAGGACCCCTTGACCAGAATGGATAAAAGCACTTGCCCAAGTGCCTTTCCCAAGCTTTCTTAAACTCTGCCAATAACCAGAATTTCAGCTGAGGCTGGCACATATCACGTGAACTAAATGACGTGACCATACAAATGAATGGAATGGAAACTAACCCTGTAAATTCAGGTAATTAACCAAACGTGGGCAATGTCTACTCTGGAAATATTTGACTTATGGATAACAATCAAAGTGTTTTTATATACATTTTTTCTAAGAATAATTAAGAAAAAAAAAGTAATAGATTTGTTTGCTAAAATATTTATTTGGAAGCTTGTTTTTCCTTGGGGAGCAAACCAAATCCTAGGAGTTGCTCCACATAATATATTTTCTAGTGCCTGAATGATTGTTCAACTGTTTTCATTTTACAACTTCTAACCGGAAAGAACTAGTTTATAATTTTGTTACTGATTTTCTTGCATCATAAATATTACAGAATAGCCCAAACTAGGTGAAATTAGTTCATTGTATGAATACAAACTAATGAAATTTCACTACGTTGTGTAAAGATACTCTAAATCAAATAAGCTTGAAACTCCTTTATCTTCTTTGTTCCAGAGTCTTTCCTTATTAAAAAGACTTCTTAGGCTGGGCACAATGGCTCACACCTGTAATCCCAGCACTTTGGGAGGCCAAGGCAGGAGGATCTGTTGAGCCCAGGAGTTTGAGACCAGCCTGTGCAACATAGTGAGACCCTGCCTCTACAAAAACGTTTTAGAAAATTAGCCAGGCATGGTGGCACTGCCTATGGTCCCAGCTACTTGGGAGGCTGAAGTGGGAGGATTGCTTGAGCCTGGGAGGTTGAGGCTGCAGTGAGCCATGATTGCACCACTGCACTCCAACCTGGGCAACAGAGTCAGACTGTCTCAAAAGAAAAAAGAGACCTCTTTCCAGGGACCCCTCTCTTTCCAGGGACACTCAGGTCTATTAACCACATATCAAGATTTCAAAAACAGGTGTTCAATGACAAAGAGGGTTCTTCTACTTTTTTTTTTTTTTTTTTTTTTTAATGAAACTCCATTTCATTATAGAGGGTAGTGGTGTGATCATGGCTACTGCAACCTTGACCTCCTGGGCTCAGCGATCCTCTTACTTCAGACCCTGAAGTAGGAAGGACTATAGGAATGCGTCACCATGCTCAGCTATTTTTTTCTTTCTTTTTCAGACAGAGTCTCACTCTGTTGCCCAAGCTGGTGTACAGTGGCATGATCTTGGCTCACTGCAACTTCCGCCTCCCGGGTTCAAGCAATTCTCCTGCCTCAGCCTCCCGAATAGCTGGGACTACAGATGCTGCCACCACACCCAGCTAATTTTTGTATTTTTAGTAGAGACAGGGTTTCACCATGTTGGCCAGGCTGGTCTTGAACTCCTGACCTCAGGTGATCTGCCTGCCTTGGCCTCCAAAAGTGCTGGGATTACAGGTGTGAGCCACCACGCCCAGCCGCTCAACTAATTTTTGAAATTTTTTGTATTGATGGTGTCTTGCTATGTTGCCAAGGCTGTTCTCAAACTCCTGGGTTTAAGCAATCCTCCTGCCTCAGTCCCCCAAAGTGTTGGGATTACAGGTGTGAGCCACCACACCTGGCCAGCATTCTTCTTTATCATGATCACCCTGTTACTGAAAGTATGTTATAGGCTATATTTACAGTAGATAAATTGGGCCAATTTTTAAGAAGTATCATTTTACTCACTGGAGATTATGTTAATGCCATGAGAATGGTAAAACCAGAGTTTGTTTTTCTTCTATTATGCAACTTTGCTATATGTACTAGACCATGATAAAGTAAAGCAGTAGTATATCAGAGTCCTGATTTGGTGCAGTGATCATTTATAGGCTTAGCTGGTCATAGCACCCATTGTGAAATTACATGCAGAAAATGGATCCTGCTTTAAGAGAACAGAATCTAACTTGGATTCTAATTCTTCAACCAACCACGAAAAACTTCCACACCTCTTTCTAGGAGATGCAGAAAAACACCCTTTATCAGAGTCATAAAGAGCTTTACATTCAGAGTTGTTTCCTTAAGGTAAAGAGCCTGAGTGCTAACCCTTCTTTGTAACTGACAAAAACCCTAGCATGTTTTCTTAAAGAAAATTATTATTATATATACATTTTTCTCCAGAGTTAAAATGTTGATACTGATAATTTTCTTCAAGAAAACATCCTAGAGATATTGTCAATTATAAACAAAGGAGGGTCAGTACTCAGGCATTTTAACTCTCTGGAGAAAAATTTATATTTTCACAACTAAATACTTTACCATTTATTCAATAAAATCTGTAAATTTTCAGTTATTGATTTAACAATTTCTCTCTGACTTTAGAACTTGACATCATTTGACTATTATAACAAGTACTTGATTTAATGACCATCTTTTTCTCTGGAAGATATCATCCTACATGAGTAGGCTTAATCAATAGACTTGATTTGTTTGTTTGTTTGTTTTTGTTTTTGTTTTTTGAGACGGAGTCTCACTCTGTCACCAGGCTGGAGTGCAGTGGCACGATCTCAGCTCACTGCAAGCTCCGCCTCCCAGGTTCAACTGATTCTCCTGCCTCAACCTCCCGAGTAGCTGGGACTACAGGCGCGTGCCACCACACCCAGCTAATTTTTGTATTTTTAGTACAGATGGTGTTTCACCATGTTGGCCAGGATGGTCTTGATCTCTTGAACTCGTGATTTGCCCACCATGGTCTCCCAAAGTGCTGGGATTACAGACATGAGCCACTGCTCCCGACTTTGTATTTCTTTTTTTTTTTTTTTTTTTTTTTGAGACGGAGTCTCGCTCTGTCGCCCAGGCTGGAGTGCAGTGGCGCGATCTCGGCTCACTGCAAGCTCCGCCTCCCGGGCTTACGCCATTCTCCTGCCTCAGCCTCCCGAGTAGCTGGGACCACAGGCGCCCGCCACCTCGCCCGGCTAGTTTTTTGTATTTTTTAGTAGAGACGGGGTTTCACCGTGTTCGCCAGGATGGTCTCGATCTCCTGACCTCGTGATCCGCCCGTCTCGGCCTCCCAAAGTGCTGGGATTACAGGCTTGAGCCACCGCGCCCGGCCCCGACTTTGTATTTCTATTTCTGTAGTCATGATTCTATAATCTCATTTGATCATTCCATCAATTTATGGTTCTATAGTAAAATATTTTGTTTGTATATGTTCACATCATATACAAAATGTAAGTGTTCATTTTACCATCATTTCTTGACACTTTAAAAATTGTTAGCATTTTCTAAAGTTTAGAATTACTCAGCTTGGGGGTAAGTTCAGTGAGGACTGCTGGTGGTAGATAGCATGAGACCTGGGTAATACTGAATACAGCTCTGTGTCTAAGCTGCTCTTTGGATCAATAGACTTTCTTTCCGGGCCAAATTATATCTCCTTTTCATTGACAGGTGACCATCTCAACATCTTGTAGCCTTTTTTCCTTCTTAGAAAACACAATAGAAATAAATGGGTGAATCCAAAGCAGTATAATTTTAGCAAACAGAAAAGATATTCCACTCCTTCTGGAGTGTAATGGCATAATCATAGTTCACTATAGCCTCAGTCTCCTGGGCTCAAGTGATCCTCCCACCTTAGCCTCCTGAGTAGCTGGAACTATAGGTTTGTGCCACCATGCCTGGCTAATTTTTGTTATCTTTAGTAGAGACGAGGTCTCAGTATGTCACCCAGGTGAGTCTCCAACTCCTGAGCTTAAGCGATCCTCCCTCTCTGTCTCCCAAAGTGCTGAGATTACAGGTGTGAGCCATCATGCCCAGCCCTTTATTCATTTTAAACCTTCATGTATGCCTTTAGAGAATGTCTTTCTTGCCCCTTTTTAGCATATCCAAACCTTATCATAGTCGCCATCCAGCCTTTTTTTCTTTTTCTGGGTCTCCCAGTCTCTAGCATGTTTTATCGCCTTATAGTAGTCTCTCATTGCTTTATGTGCAAATTATTACATGCCAGATCAGATTGTACATCTCTTGAGAACAATCTTGTGCTTTATTTACCAAGCTTGGTAAACGCTGGATATATAATCTACTTTCCTTGCATTTAATTATCGCTAAAGAGTTGATTCCCAATTTACTTTTTCCCCTACCATTTTTACATTTTGTTGGAGAATGTTTACTTATGTGCTGGGAAACATAAATAAAGCCCAAGATTGTTCTCAAGAGGCTTACAATCTGATACAAATTTATAAACTTTCTTAAAACATTATGAGATTTTTTTTTTTTTTTTTTTTTAGCTCATCAGCTTTCGTTAGTGTTGGTTATCCCCAAGACAATTCTTCTTCTTCCAATGTGGCCCAGGAAAGCCAAAAGATTGGACACCCCTGGTTTAGACTATTAATAAGCAGTTCTTATTTCTGAAGAAGTTTTGGGTCATATTCTTCCCCCCTTTTTTTGTCTTGATCTATTGTAGGTGAAACATTTGTAGATTAGCTGGTTCCCCTTCATTCCTTCTCTTCTGAAATGTGTGGTAAAGTAAAAATGCCTAAAGCAATAATTTGTGGATAAAAACAGCTGCACATGAAAAATAATTGATGTGGTTTAAAAATTACTCCGAGATGGAAAATAAGATGCCTTTTCAACCTACACTCTAAAAAGAGTACTAAAGCTAATTCTTTATAAATCATGGAATGGAAGCAAAGAAAGACACGTTTTTGGGTAGTCAATCAATTTTAAATAAGGAGAGTTTTTAAATTTTGTATAAAAAATTAGAAAATGTTCAGTTCCCTAAAAGGACATAGCTGAAGATGAAGAAAGTCTTAACTACACCCTTAGCAATGTGGGTTTAATGTTTTCTATAATTATAAATATGAAAGCTGATTGCTTTGGTTTCTTTATAAGTTAATCATTTTAAACATCACACACCAGGGCCTATCGGGGGATGGGGGGCAAGGGGAGGGAGTGCATTAGGATAAATACCCAATGCATGCGGGGCTTAAAACCTAGATGACAGGTTGATGGGTGCAGCAAACCACCATGGCACATACATACCTGTGTAACAAACCTGCACATTCCACACATGTATCGCAGAACTTAAAGTAAAATTTAAAAATAATAATAATAAGTTAACCTTTTTTTAAAAATGCCTTTGTAGTTTTAGCTTTTTTTCTATTATCTCTCTGCAACTTTCCTGGGAGTGACCCAAGCACAAATATTCTCTGCTTACAGTACTTCCCAAGGTGCTGTTGTCACTGCAGTGCTGCCCTAATGCCACCTGCACCTGGCCTGCATGTGTGTTTATGATGCTAAACATTGGGATGGGACTAGAAGATTCAACAAGATACATCAATGTGACACAGATACTATTTGATTGATTTTTTTTCTTCTTGTGTAGATCTATATAGAGCCATCATTTCTAAACTTATAAAAGTGCTTTCATTTTAGTCACTTATTTCTTCATCTGAAATTCTTTGCTCTAGACAGGGGTCCCCAACTCCTGGTCCATGGCCTGTTAGGAACCAGCCTGCATAGCAAGAGGTGAGTGGCAGGCCAGCATTACCACAAGAGCTCCGCCTCCTGTCAGATCAGCAGGCAGCAATAGATTCTCATAGGAGTTCGAACCCTGTTGTGAACTGCACATTCAAGGGAGCTAGGCTGCAGGCTCTCTATGAGAATCTAATGCCTGATGATCTGAGGTGGAACAGTTTTATCCCAAAACCATCCCCACACCGACCCCGTCCATGGAAAAATTGTCTTCCATGAAACCAGTCCCTGCTGCTAAAAAGATTGGGGACTGCTGCTCTAGAAGATGCACTTGTTAAGAGAATTCTAATTCCCCGGTTTTCTTCATTTAAAGAATGTCTGAGTAATAATTTTCTTAAGTCCAATACTTTTCTTTAAAAGAAAATTAAGCAGGAAATAGGAGTTTAGTCATTATCCTTTAAATTGCTGTATCTCGCAGCTAATTCACACCAGAAGCCTAAAAATTAAGCAGCAATAAAATGTGATGATTCACTAGCATTTTTCACTGCTTGATTTGAGGCTGTTGTTAATTTCAATACTTCATAGTGGTAGCTAAGCATAAAAATTAAAAATATATCCATGTATTTAAAAAAAATCTTTAAGCTCTATGATTTATGATGTTTAGCAGTGTCTGTATATAAAGATAAAAAATAGTCTAAGTGTGTATCATATTTGTTATAGCCTAATAGTTTACTTTGGTAGTGAAGGATTTTACGAGTAAATTATATAAACATTATAATTTAAGCCTATGTATGGATTTTGAGAAAAGAAATCGGCTGGGACAATGAAAGGCAGTGACCTTAACTAAACATCTAAAGATTAAAATAAAATTAAAGCAATAACTACAGTATATTACAATTAGCAATAACTACAATATATTACGATTACAACATACTACAATATATTACAATTAAAGCAATAACTACAATATATTAAAATTAGGCTGACATAAACCCTTTAATTTCAACCATGTTAAATATTATAGTTAAATAATATTAGACCATGTTAAATAAAGTTAAATAAGTATTAAACATATTTTGGACATTTAGAGTAAGGAAATGTAAATGTTTCTCTATGAACATTTTACTAATAAACTTGTAAAAATCAACTGGCAAAATATATTTTCTTAACTATATGGAAAAAGTATAAAAGAAACAACTCATATAAGTACATATTATGTGCAAGACACTATTCCTAGAACTTTATGTGCAATGATGACTCATTTAGTCCTTGATATGGTTTGACTCTGTGTCCCCACCCAAATCTCATCTCGAATGGTGATCCCCATGTGTCTAGGGAGGGACCTGGTGTGGGAGGTGATTGGATCATGGGGGCGGACTCTCCCATGCTGTTCTTATGATAGTGGGTGAGTTCTCATGAGATCTGATGGTTTAAAAGTGTGTGGTGGTTCTCCCCACTCTCTCTCTCTCCCCTGCTGCCCTGAGAAGAAGGTCAGTGTTCCCATTTGCCTTCCACCATGATTGTGAGATTTCTGAGGCCCCCCAGTCATACTTCCTGTTATGTCTGTGGAACTCTGAGTCAATTAAACCTCTTTTCTTCATTAATTACCTAGTCTCAGGTAGTTCTTTATAGTAGTGTGAGAACAGACTAATATAGTCCTCTTAACAAATCTCTAAGAGAAATACTCGTAGTATCCCAATTTACAGATGAGGAAACTGAGACATAAAGAAGGTAGATAATTTGCCCAAAGTCACTCTGCTAGTGAGTGGGATTCTAACCTAGAGTTAGAACATGAGCGTCTAGGCTCCTAATCATTTCACCATTCTGCTTTTGCAGCATGATCAGTAATCTTTTAATTCACTTTGGTTAGAGCAATTAAAAATGTCTGGTTAAAATAACAAGTTATGGTGGGTTAGTATTATTACATTATTACTCTCACAACATGGAATTACCCAAATGAGTTGTATAGAATTTTTAAAAATATGAGTACATTGCTGGACATCACATCCTTAGGCTTCAGGAACTAAAGACACATTGCAATTTACTATAGGCTAATTAGCAAAAAAGAAAAAAAGCTCCACTGCACCTGGTAGGAAAAAGATAAATAATAATTAACTTTTATTAAATGCTTATGATGTGTCAAGCATTATTCTGAGTGCTTTAATTAATGTATTTAATCCTATCACAATCTTCTAAGATATGTGTTATTATTACTCCCATTTTATGAATGAGGCTAAGTGGGAGTAACATGTTCACCCTGCCCTCTCCCTCCTCTATTCTTCATTACTGGAGATTTCGGAATCTTGGTTGTTTTCTTGTTTTTTATTTGTGGCTGATTTAAAAACTTTTAGGTGGCTTTTTCTGGTAAGGAAAGTTGCAACCTTTGGTTTAAGACTGAGTTGAGGCTGGGCGCGGTGGCTTACGCCTGTAATCCCAGCACTTTGGGAGGCCAAGGCAGGCGGATCACGAGGTCAGGAGTTCGAGACCAGCCTGGTCAATGTGGTGAAACCCCATCTCTACTGAAAATACAAAAATTAGCCGGGTGTGGTGGCCTGTGCCTGTAGACCCAGCTACTCAGGAGGCTGAGGCAGGAGAATCGCTTGAACCCAGGAGGCAGAGTTTGCAGTAAGCCAAGATTGTGCCACTGCACTCCAGCTTGGGTGACAGAGCAAGACTCTGTCTCAAAAAGAAAAAAAAAGAAAGAAAAAACTGAGTTGAAGGATAATTGCTGCTTCATGACAGAATTTTAAGAAAATGGCTTTGAAGGCATTTTGCTTTCTGCCTGCAATGTTACTACTGCATGATCTGGTTTAGTATAATAATAATGACCAGGAGCTCCGCCTGGCTTTTCAAATCCTGGCTCTGCCTCTGTCTTAGAAGCAGAGGTTCCTGTTCCTGCTGCTGTAACAAAATACCTTAGACTAGGTAATTTATAAACAACAGAAATTTATTCCTCATAGTTCTGGAGACTGGAAAGTCCACCATCAAGGCAGCAGCAGATTAGATGTCTGGTGAGTGTCCCCTCTCTGCTTCAAAAATCACACCTCTCAAGGAATCCTCCCATGGCAGAAGGGTGTGAACAGGGCAAACAGGCTTTCTCCAGCACTAAGGGCACTAATCCCATTCATGAGGTGACTTGATCACCTTCCACCTCCTAATATCATCACCTTGGGGGTTAGGTTTCTACACATGAATTTTGGAGGAACACAAAGATTCAGACTATAGCAGCCTCTTCTTAGGTGATCTTGTGCAGTTTCTTGAATGGGTTATACAGAAACATCCCTGCTTTGTTAGTGTTCCTGGGGTAAGGGAAGGAGAAGGTCATGGGGTGGGATAGGAAGAGAGCTGATTGAGAAAGGGAATGAAAGGGCAGGAGGCTATAAAAGTATCTAAAAATGTTTCCTCCTAACCTCATTCGACATTTTCCCTTACTTACTTGATGTTTTCTGTTTGCTTAATGATGAAATCTGTCTGATTCCTGTCAACTTTTTCTTAGTCATATGAGAACTTTCTAGAACTAATGGGCTTGCATGAGAACTGACTCCCAGGCCCACCCATGCTGTTACAGTGAGATCATTTTTTGTAGCACTAGTTCTCATTCTGCTTGCCATCTTTCCTGATGTGTCACCAAAGTTGTCTGTGAACCACACCCACAAAAACAACTCAGAAACAGATTTTCTTGAACCACATGTGACGTTGGCGAAGTGTGGTATTTTTAAGTAGGCCACATAGTATCTAACTGATCGCTCTTCCTCCCTTGTGGACAAATATTTATTGAAAACTTACCCTGTGCCTGGCACAGTGATAGAGAGACAAATGTCCCTGGATACTTCGTATTAGCAGTAAGCCTAGTATGCCTTATATACTGCCACAGTAAATGGTTTTTATTTTTTTTTAAGTTAAGTTGCTTTCCAACTCTTGACTGTGCATAACTTTTTTCTTATAACCTGTGGTCTCTATTTTTGCCTTCTGTTTAGCTCTTTCACTAGCATCGTTACTTGCAAATATGGCAGAGCATCTCAACTTTATTCTACCAGGATCGCGATTGATTTATATTCCTCTTTTGGCTCCATGCAGTGCTTTTTTCTGCTAGTGCAAGCTATTTACATGCACTTACTCTGCACTTTGCACACATTATTCCCCTTGTGGTATTACCCCCTGTGAGGTCTAAACCTGTGTTATCCAATACTGAATGAATAAGATATTCCAAAAATACATATACTATATATAGGTGTCTGTCTGTCTATCTATCTATCTATCTATCTATCTATCTATCTATCTATCTATCTATCTATAGTCTCTCCATATTACCTACAATGTATATTATATATATGTAACTTAAAACTCTAGATACGCCCCTAAAAAATGAACTGGCTATAGTCTTTGCCCTTTTTAGTATATAACTAAAGACCTGCCTTTCTAAAGAAAGCTTCTGGTTTCAATCGGATAAAATTAATTTTTGACCTTGCTTGTACCTGGGATGAAAGTTTAAAAAGTTATAATATAATTGATAATCTTGTGTCACTGTAAGTTCGGCATGTGTCATTTCTTAGTGAGAAAGCAGAAGCTATGTTATGAAATCCTCTCCCTCTCTGCTTTGAAGAAATTTTTATGGCAGAAACTAAACTATAATGCAACTTAAACTTGTAGCTAAGCCAAACAACTAGGATTCATGGGCATATCAGCATCATTATGATGGTGATGATCATGATGATCATTACTACCTTGCCATTATCATCTCATCACAAGTATTATTATTACTACTAATGAGAGTTGTAATTATATTACTTTTATGTTGATTCTTTCTCCAAAATGAATTCCTCCCCTCTTTTCCCATTTTTTTAACCTCATCCTAACTGTATTTATAGAAAGAGAAGTGACAATTTACTTAATTACATAATACTAAACAAACAAATATTGTATCAACACTGATTTGGCATAGAATGAGGTTGCCTATTAAAGCTGTATTATCATAATGTATCTCCCTGACATGATATTTTTTCTGCTTGCAGTCAAAAGTAGAAATTTTTTTGAAACATATTTAGAGTTGCTTCTGGAGTTAGGCGTTAGTAGATTATCATTAATTGCTTGAGAGAGACCCCAGTCCTAATTAGACAGAAAAGTGAAATGCATAGGCAAGGCTACCACAGTCAGCCTTGAAGATTGCACACTGCAGAATCCCAGGGCGTGCTACTCACACAGTGATATGAATGACATTCCTAACGTTGTGCAGCAGAGCAGCCTGCATATTTGGAAGCACTGAGAATATTGTAGGAAAAAGTAAAGAACATTTCATGAAAGCATTTGGTAGATCCATGGTCATCTCATTGTCTTTGAAGGTAAATTTTATTTTTAAATTTAATTCTTTCTGGAAGCCATAAATATTAAGAAGTATAATAATTTGAATGAAAAGAGAAAAATGTTCTCAGTAGGAGATTCTACAATCAATATTCAGTTTCACAAAAGTACACCATTAGAAATGAGAACAAATGTAAAACTTGGACTTAGAGTGTGTAAAGGGCAAATCAACTAGTAGAGAAGGTAAACATAGGAGAAAATATTTAAGAAAATAAATGACTCTAGCAATAGTACAGATTACATAGCTTGAATTCTCTTGGTGCAAAACATCTAGTGCCAGCTGAAAAACAAACATTTTTAAGCACATTGTTTGCCTCACAAAGATAATAAAGGAAATCACCAGTCCTCCAATATTGTGACTATTCAAAATGTACTACATATTCTAGCCAGTGTAATTAGAAAAGAAAAACAAATAAAAATTATAAAGATTGGAAAGAATAAATAATTGGTCCATAAATATACACAATATGTTTGTTTATATGGAAACATGGAGTTAGGCGTAAGAGACTACAGATTATTAGAATTAGGAATTTAGTAAGGTTGCTGGATATAAGATCAATATACAAAAAGCAATTACATACCCATACAGCAAAGATTAAGAAATATTACATTTTAAAAATATATCATCTATAAAAATAATCAAAAATATGTACAGGAATAAGTCTAATAAATGATTGGCAAGATTTTTCTGAAGAAAATTAGGCAACTTTGTTGAAATGTCTTAAAGAGGACCTAAATACATGGAGAATATAACGTGTTCATAAAAATGTAAACTGAATTCCCTAAAGATGTAAATACTCCTTAAATTAACTGTAAGTGTAATACAATTCCGATTCAACCCAACCCAACAGATCTGAATAGTGGAATAGAATTGAGTTGCTGGTATTTGAGGTGATTCTGGAGTTCTTTGGAGAGCCTAGTATAATTAATGGTGCCTTTGATAGAAAAAATATTCCCTGTAAATTTTGTTTTCAAAAGGATGAATACTCAGATATTTGTTGCAAATAGAAAATCTATCTTAATTATCAAGAACTTGAATATTTACATCAACATAAGAAACTAAGGATGTGATGATTTCTTGGCAAAGGAATTGCTGTGTCAGTTGCAAGATGGCATTTTTCATCCATGACTCAGAAGAGAAGTCTGGAATACCTGCCCAGTGCCTAATATGGATATAGACTTTAGGCTTCCAGACCCAGAGAGGAGAATGTTTTAGCAAGTGCATACTGCCACACATGAGAGCATCCAAAGCATCCAAAGGTATCTGAACTACTATACCTCACCCAGAGGCTACCTGTTAAACTATAACAGGCATGCCACCTGTTCCTTCAGAGGCCAATAAGTGATCTTTGAACAGGATTGGAGTTAAAAAGTAAACCTATCCTTCACGTTTTTGCATTGTTAAAACTAAAGTACTTATAACAACAGACTTGATATGACTCTGTGGTCAATGTTTGCTTCTAAGATTGGCTCATTGTTTACATTTTAAAGGAAGAACACATTTGTTATGAAAAAGTTTTTCCGAATAGTCTGATTGCTTTGGAAGCAGCTCTTAAAACTGTAACACTATGTAATTGGCCAAACTTTCTGTACTACAGTTACCCTTCCAACTCTATAACCATGAGTTTTTGGTATTTTTCAGTGAAAAGAGAGCCAGTTCAAAACATAAGATTATTTAGATGCCTTTTAAAAGAGTTATACTATAACTTTTGTGTTAAAAACCAAGAATTCCAAAGAACGCTGATAAAGATTAAGATCTTCATCAACAAGCATTTATTTTCTCAATAGGCATGAAAGCATTATATAAAATATGGAAAAAATCTCAGACTAGTGATGTGTTTGGTGTGTCCTTTAAACAATTTCTTCTGTGTTTCTGGCCCACCCTCTTACCCTGCTTTTCCTCTCTTACATCCTCTTCATTGTGGAAAGAGGTAATAGATACAAACCAAAAACTTCATGGAAAGCATGCATAGCAGTCTGTTTCCTACAATATACACTAAAACTGTAATTAGTTTTCTATTTACTTTTCTCTTCTGTTGTTTACTAGTTGCTAACAGTGACTATCATTTGAAAAGTGTGAAAATAGTAAAGCTATAGATGATCTGAACAGATCAGTCAATTTGACCTAGTGGACATTTATCAAATACTTCAATAACAGCTGAATTACACATTCTTTTCAAATTCACATGAAATATACACCACGATAGGCCATATGCTGGGCCATTAAACATACTTTAATACATTTAGAAGAATAGAAATTATACAAAATATGATCTCAGAAAAGATAACTGGAGAATCCCCAAATATCTGCAAATAAACAACATATTTCTAAATAACCCATGAGCCAAAGAAGAACTCTCAGGACAAAATTTTAAATATTTTGAATTAAATGTAAATAAAAGTACAACTTATCAAAATTCATAGGACACAGCAAAAGCAGTGCTTAGAGGGAAATTTGTAGCATTAAACACATATATTAGAAATGGAGAAAGGTCTAACTTCCTTAGGAAACTGGAAATTCCATCTTAGAAAATTAGTAAAAAGGTGAAATGAAACTTATTGGCAAGCATATAAAAAATTCAATTTTACATATAATCCAGTAAAAGAAATACTAATACAAATATCATTTTTCACATATTGAATTGGGAAATTTATGCTTTTAAAGTATAATATTCAATGCTGGTATGGGTGAGGCGAAATAGGCACTATACATTAGTGATAGTCGTACAGATGGATACAGCCTTTTTGGAGAGAAATTTGACAATGTGGCCTAAATGTAACTTTTCTTTGACCTGGTATTTCCATTTTAATGATTCTAAGAAAATAAAAATTAAAAAAAGATAATAATCTCAAATTAACAAAATGTTTAATTGACAGACAGCTATAAAAGTATTATGAATAATAGCAAAAGTCTGAAAATAACATAAGTTTCCAAATAAATGTGGCATTAAGTATAATGAAGTAGATCCACTCACTGTACCAGTATATGGCCATGAAAACTGATGTTTGTGTAGAATTTCTAATAACTTAATAGGAAGTGAAGAAAGGCCAGGTGCAGTGGCTTACATCTGTAATCCTAGCACTTTGGCAGGCCAAGGCAGGTGAATCACCTGAGGTCAGGAGTTTGAGACCAACCCGACCAACATGGTGAAAACCCATCTCTACTAAAAATACAAAAAATTAGTGGGGTGTGATGGCGAGGAGTCTGAGATAGGAGAATCACTTGAACCCAGGAGGCGGAGGTTGCAGTGAGCCAAGATCACGTCACTGCACTCCAGCCTGGGCAACAAGAGCGAAACTCTGTCTAAAAAAATTAAAAAGTGAAGAAAACGTGGAACAAAAATTATATGGATACAAGACTAGAAGGAGACATACCAAAATGAAAGCTGGTTTTATTAATGGTGGAGGGTGTCCAGGTTCTTGGCGTCTTGAACAAAGAATTGGACAAAATGCACAAACAAAGCAAGGAAGGAATGAAGGGTTTTATTGAAAATGAAAGTACACTCCACAGTGTGGGAGCGACCCTGAGCATAGAGGCTCAAAGGCCCAGTTACAGAATTTTTGGGAGTTTAAATACCTAGAGGATTCCATTGGTTACTTCAGGTACACCCTATGTAAATGGAGAGGATGAAGTAAAGTTACAAAGTCATTTACAGTCTAGGCCCTATGGAGATGATATTTCCTGTTACAGCTGAAGTGTGAATTTGCCTTATGTTCCCTGCCTCCAGACCCTATTTTCCTGCCTTAGTTTCTTTGGAAGATGGGTTTGCCCTACTAACTGCTTTTCTATTATTTCCCAAAGACCCATGATGAACACAGTGGTTTCACTCATGGGCTTTGGAGTCCAGTGGTTGGGTTATAGTCTCAGCTCTATTATTTACTAGTTGGGTGAGTCTCAGTTCTCATTTGTAAAGCAAGGATGACAATTGACGGTGTCTCCCTAGGGTGACTGAGAGTTCTGAAGGTGATCTTGTATGTAGGGTGTTTAGCACAGGGTCTGCTCTACATTAAGTCCCTGATAAATGCTAGCTATTTGTTATTGGTTATAATGAGGAAAAAAATTCTATCAAAAGTAGGCACATTAGGGCCAGGCGTGGTAGCATAGCTGGTATTCCCAACATTTTGGGAGGCCAAGATGGGCAGATCGCCTGAGGTCAGGAGTTCAAGACCAGCCTGGTCAACATGGTGAAACCCCGTGTCTACTAAAAATACAAAAAAAAAAAATTAGCTGGGTATGGTGGTGCATGCCTGTAATCCCAGCTACTCGGGAGGCTGAGGCAGGAGAATCACTTGAACCTGGAAGGCAGAGGCTGCAGTGAGCCAAGATGGCGCCACCACACTCCAGCCTGGGTGACAGAGCAAGACTCCATCTCAAAAGAAAGAAAAAAGATAAGTAAGCACCTTAGGACAGGCTCACCCAGATTTGCACAGGGAAGTTTTCCTTTCTCTGTTGGACTCTACTGATGTATTTCTTTGAATGATATACATTTTCAAGGTATTTATTTACTGACTGCAGGATATCTGGAGTTCACAAATGGGGCACTTAAATGCCCTTTTATATACCAAAAAACAGTACACACTGAGAAACAATAAGTATATTTGATTCCCTTTGTCTATTTAAAAGTGCTATATCCAAGACCATACCAGTGAGACTGAGAAAGGAATTCAAAGCTACTGAGTTTAGCTACTTATTACCTCAAGTCTGCAGGCTGTGATTTTTTAAATTTCAGAGTAAGAGATAGTAATCTTTACTTCCTTCACCCTTCCTATAGGGTCATTAATAGACTGGGAACTCCCTTGCTACTTCAGGATTCTTTTCAATGTAAAATTTAATATTATTTTGAAAGTGTTACTATAGCTTTAAAGGATTTCATTACCAAAGAAATAATTCTGTTCATGATAGAAATATCATACATTTTAATAAGAATTCATCATTTATTTAAAAAAAAAGACTCCTTTTTCTCTGTTTGCAATAAATATTGTATTCATTCAAACATTTCTGAAGGAGGACAGATAGTGGGGATATGATGTACTTTTTCTTTATGATGAAGGAATCTTCAATAGTTATGTTAGAGAGACTTACTATATACATGAAAAAGTGCTTGGGCTTCAGTGCAATTAATATTTTTGCATTAATTTGGCTTTAAAATTTTAATTACTCAAATTTAGTGAGGAATATGTATGTGAGTAAATAGCATTTATAAGTAGAGAAAGTCTAAGGTAGAACATTTGAGGTGTTATTTTGTGGAGTGCAGAAATCTAAATGGATTTACTTTTATTGTAACCTTGAGTGGCTATGGCTAACTGGCTTAAAATTTTTCTTCTTCTTCTTCTTCTTTTTTTTTTTTTGTTTGAGGTGGAGTTTCACTCTTATTGCCCAGGCTGGAGTACGATGGCATGATCTTGGCTAACTGCAATCTCTGCCTCTGGGTTCAAGCAATTCTCCTGCCTCAGCCTCCAGAGTAGCTGGGACTACAGGCACCCGCCACCATGCCCAGCTAATTTTTTGTAGTTTTGGTAGAGATGGGGTTTCACCATGTTGGCCAGGCAGGTCTCAAACTCCTGACATCATGTAATCCACCCACCTTGGCCTCCCAAACCAATTTGCTTAAAATTCATTTACAGGTTTTCAAAATGTATTAACACCCTGAAACCATTAATTTGAGCTCTGAGGTGGTACAGTTTTAATATTGCTTAATGAAGTTTTTCTAATGTTTCTGATAACTGAATGCCTCTTCTGTGATGAGGTCGATTATACTGAATATAGGTTTGAAGCAAATTGTGTCATAGATTTACCCTCTAAATTGCATTGTAATCTTGTAAGGTTTGTGGTAAAAATATTCCAAAAGGCACTTGTGTTTGAAATTGCAGCACAGTTTGGGATTGGAAAGTGTCCAGGGTAATTAGGACCTATAGGTAAAATCAAACCAGAAGCATATCTAGCTTAATTAACAGCTTGAACATATTCTACTATATTATATATCTTGAAATCCTACCTATGGACAAAGGATTTTTTAATCAAATTGCTGCTTCAGTAGATTGAGCTTTTTTAAGCTTGATTTTCTAATACTTGGACAATAGTACTTTCTTTGAGCTAGACAAATTAAGTAGAATCTTTGTACTCTCAATTGTTTACCTAAGGGTGCTAGGCAAAGAAAAGGCTGAATTTGCAAACCCAACTTAGTCACCAAACCTAACTAGCTGTATAACCTTGACTAGGCTGGGGCCTGTGAAATAAAAAGTTTTATATGGACCTCAGTTTTCTTGTGTCAGAAAAGGTTGGACTAATAACTTCCAAGGTCTTTTCCTAGGCTAATGTTTTATCAGGATAATTATGTCTTAGGCAAAATTATAAATTTTATTGTCTGACTGCTCTGCTAAGCTTCAAAGCCAGTTTAACCATCTGCTGGACATGACTGGTCTGCCATCCTCACTAAGTCAACCTGTTCCAAACGGAAATCAGTCACCTCCCAAACCAACTACATTTCCTGATTTTCCTATTTCTGCAAAAGAGATTATTTTTTCAACTAACCAGATTCAGAACCCCCAATCCAAGTCACTTTTTTGTCCCCCCCCCCCGCCCCCCGCGCCTCCTTCCTGCCATAGGGTTCAAGTGATTCTCCTGCCTTAGCCTCCTGAGTAGCTGGAATTACAGGCATGCACCACCAGGCCTGCCTAATTCTTGTATTTTTAGTAGAAATGGGGTTTTGCCATGTTGACCAAGCTGGTTTTGAACTCCTGTCCTCAAGTGAGCTGCCTGCCTCAGTTTCCCAAAGTGCAGGAATTACAAGCATGAGCCACTGCACTGGTCCCCCAAGTCATTTTTAATTTCTTCCCAGTCTTCTGCCAATCCCATGGTCAGTTATGAAGTTCTACCAATTTCTTTTTGGTTCTTCTTCAATTCCCCCCAACCCCTGTCCATTATCCTTATCCTCATTTTGGTGTAGACCTAGGTATTCTCATAAAGTAGCCGTTAGCTCACCTTCCAAGTCTTCTTTTTCTAATCTATGATGTGTCATTTCTAAATTATAACTCGGAGAACCTCCCAACACAAAGCAGCTTGACTTGCCAAAGCCTTTATCTGTTTGTCCCTCCTCTACTTTTTCTTCCATGTTCCACGGATCCCTATGAATCCCCTTCTCCTAATAGACTTCACTCATTCTCTCAGAGGCACTCTGTTTATTCACACTGGAGCACTTAGATGACCACCACCGGCATGGCTGGCCCTCACGCATCACCGTATTAATCCACGCTCACACAATTGTTAGGGCCCAGGTTCAGTCCACATCCTCCATGTGGTTCTTTTAACTTCCTGAGCCCACAAAGTTTCACCTGTATCAATTAGCCTACTTTATATGCCACTCTTGAGGCACTGCCAGGCACCACTTTATCATATCCTGCCTTAAGTTGTTATATTTTATAGAATAAAAATGTAATTATTAACAATCCTATGGTATTGCTGAAAGTTTAGAGCCCAGAGAAACAGTCATCTCCAATATTTTGATGTATTTCTTTCCAGGCCTTTTTCATATGTATGTTTCCTGTTGTTATAATGAAAGTGGCCGGACACTGTGACTCATGCCTGTAATCCCAGCACTTTAGGAGGCCAAGGCTGGTGGACTGCTTGAGCCCAGGAGTTCAAGACCAGCCTGTGCAACATGGCAAAACCCCATCTCTAAAAAAAAAAAAAAAATTAGCTGGGCGTGGTGGTGTGCACCCATAGACCTGCCACTTGGAAGGCTGAGGCGGGAGGATCATCTGAGCCCAGAGGTCAAGGTTGCAGTGAGCTGAGATTATACCACTGCATTCCAGCCTGGGCAATAGAGTGAGACCCTGTTTGAAAACAAAACAAAAACCAAAAACAATAATGAAAGCGTTATCTACAATTTTGCTTCTTAGTTTTCTTTCACCCAATATATGAGAAAAAAAGTATAACTGAGAGTAATAAAAGTGATACAGGGGGTGCCATGAGAGGACAGAGGGGAAACTAACACTGTTGGAAGAGGAGCCTAAGAAAGAAAAGTGTCACGGCAGTTATTGTCAGAACTGAATTTCCAAGGACCTGCCAGAGGTAGCCAGAAGGAGGAGAGGGTGTGCAGAAGAGAGAAGCATGAAGCAGTGTTGTCCATCTTGAAGACTGCAGGTTGTTCACTGTGGGTGGCAAGGAACTGGGACATATAGGTTTGGGTGCCAAGCCAAGCAACATGCATTCTATGTGCCAATGATGAGAAGCCACTGAATATGTTAATAGGTGCTTGGGCCAAACACACCAGTGAAATTGCTAACTTTTGATGACGTATATATACTGCTCCTGTAGTTGTCTACTTGATATCCAACCTCCCCTTCTTTCCAGTAGAATCCTGATTTTGTTAAGGGTATCAGTGTGCCCAGTTAAAAGGCTTAGCTCTCCAGACTTCCTCGTGGTCTAGAGAGGCCATGTAACCCAGTTCTGGACAATTAGATATAAGCAGATGGGTGAGGTTACTAGGAAAGTGTTTTAAGGCTCAGGTGGCATGTATCTTTTACTCTTCTCTCTTTTCTAGAATAAAACCACATCCTGGAGGCAGAAAAACCATCTTGTGCCCATGAGGGAGAACACCAAACAAATTTGTATGACTTCCTTGAGTAGCTGCATTTATATTGGACTGTCTACCTCCTGACTTCTTGTCCTGTAAGAAAAATCAATCTCAATTTGATTAAGCTACTGAGTTGGATTTCTGTTCATGCAACTGAATGTCATATCTAATATAATATTGGATCCACTTCTTAGAGATTGACAATGAACATTGCATATTAAAGATTTTAAGAAGCCCTATTTATATCTGTTTAACCTAATATTAAAATTATTTGACTACCTAATTCTTTTCCCTCAGAACACTTAGTATATTTCACTGAACACGAGTGTTTGGCAGATGTTTGGAAAATGATATTCTCTTTGTGTTGATCCAGCAGGAAACAGTTGTGACATTCTACCAAGATATAGAATACAGGAGGAGTAACATGTTAAGGGAGAAAGAAAATGAGTTTAGTTTTGGATGTGTTCAGAATCCTTCCTCTTAACTGCTTTGCTACATATACCACCTCTCTCAAAAAAGGAAATGGAAAGTTTATTGTGCTTACAATCAGACACACAGAAGTTCAAATTCTGGCTTGTCCGTGTACTCAGCTTTGGGACTTTGGTTCAGTTTTTCAACCTTTCTGAGCTTTAGTTTCCTCACCGTGGGTGTGACAACCTAACCTTAGAGAGCTGTTGTGAGGATTGTATTCAACATTGTACCTGGTAAACTCTAGGTGCTCATTCAAAGCTAATTCCTTTCTCCTTCCAGCTGGAGAAGATTTGCTGCTTCACACTTTCATTTTCTGTGGAATACCTTTATAGATATTAAGCTGCATTTAAAATTAAGCCAAGGCAACAGAATAGGAGAAAATATTTGCAAATTACCTACCTGACAAGAGATTAATAACGAGGATATATAAGGGGCTCAAACAACTCTATAGGGGAAAAAATCTAATAATTTCATTTAAAAAATGGACAAAAGATTTGGATAGACATTTCTCAAAAGAAGACATACAAAATGGCAAACAGGTATATGAAAAGGTGCTCAATATCATTATCACCAGAGAAATGCAAATCAAGACTACAGTGAGACATAATCTCACCCCAGCTAAAATGGCCTCTATCTAAAAGACAGGCAACAACGAATGCTGGCGAGGATGTGGAGAAAAGAGAACCCTCGCACACTGTTCGTGGGAATGTAAATTAGTACAACCACCATGGAGAATGGTTTGGAGGTTCCTCAAAACACTAAAATTAGAGCTGCCATACAATCCAGCTATCCCATTGCTGTGTATATACCCAAAAGAAAGGAAATCAGCCTGTTGAAAAGATGTCTGCGCTCATATGTTTGTTTCAGCGCTGTTCACAATAGCCAAGATTTGGAAGCAACCTAAGTATCCATCAACAGGCGGATGGATGAAGAAAATGCAGCATATACACACAATGGAGTACTAGTCAGCCATAAAAAGAATGAGATTCAGTCATTTGCAACAACATGGGTGGAACTGGAGGTCATTATGCTAAGTACAATAAGCCAGGCACAGGTCTCACTTATTCGTAGGATTTCATGTTCTCATTTAGGATCTAAAGATCAAAAACAATTGCACCCATGGAGAGAGAGAGTAGAAGGATGGTGACCAGAGGCTGGGAAGGGTTGGCAAGGGGTAGGGAGGGACAGGTAGGTGGTGAGGGGAGGTGGGGATGGTTAATGGGTACAAAAAAAAAATAGTTAAAATGAATAAGACCGACCGGGCACGGTGGCTCAAGCCTGGAATCCCAGCACTTTGGGAGGCGGAGACGGGCGGATCACGAGGTCAGGAGATCGAGACCATCCTGGCTAACACGGTGAAACGCCGTCTCTACTAAAAAATACAAAAAACTAGCCAGGCAAGGTGGCGGGCGCCTGTAGTCCCAGCTACTCGGGAGGCTGAGGCAGGAGAATGGCGTGAACCCGGGAGGCGGAGCTTGCAGTGAGCCGAGATCCGGCCTCTGCACTCCAGCCTGGGCGACAGAGCGAGACTCCATCTCAAAACAAAACAAAACAAAACAAAACAAAAAGAATAAAACCTAGTATTTGATAGCACAACAGGGCTACTATAGTCAATACAAATTTAATTGTACATTTAAAAATAGTGAAAAGAGTATAATTGGATTGTTTGTAACACAAAGGATAAATGCTTGAGGGCACAGATACTCCATTTTCCACGATGCGACGTTTATACATTGCATGCCTGTATCAAAGTATCTCATGTACCCCATACATATCTACACCTAGTATGTACCCATAAAAATTAAAAATTAAAAATTATTTTTAAAAATTAAGCCAGGGCAATTATTTTGCTTCTACCTATTTAAAATCTGTATATAATTTAAAGATGGAATTTCAGGGCAGGCCGGAAGAGATTGTATCTACACGATGAATTTACATTTTACTATTTCATATATTTAACCAAATAATATGCTTCTTGTGTGTTTTGCACTTTTCTAAGCACTTCAGAAGTATTAACTCATTTAATATTCAAAATAATCTTATGAATTAGACATTATTATTATTCTCATATGGCAGATGTATAAACAATGCATAGAGAGGTTAAGTAACTTGCCCACAGTCACACAACTAGTAAGCTGTGGAGCCAGGATTCATACCTGGGGAGTCAGACCCCACAGTTCATGCTCTTAACCATTACACTGCTATACAAAAGGAAAAAGTAAGAGGAATAAACCCATAGTGTTTACTGTTCTTTCCTCCTCATGAGGACTTTGCTAATTGTTTCTTCTCCCCTACTCGTCCTCCTCCCCCTCCTTCCTTCTCCTCCTCCTCTTTCTTCCTCCTCCTCCTCTTTCTTCCTCCTCCTCCTCTTTCCTCCTCCTCCTCCTCTTCTTCTTCTTCCTCCTCTTCTCCTCCTCCTCCTCCTCCTCCTCCTTCTTCTTCTTCTTCTTCTTCTTCTTCTTCTTCTTCTTCTTCTTCTTCTTCTCCTTCTCCTTCTCCTTCTCCTTCTCCTTCTCCTTCTTTTCCTTTCTTCTCCTTCTTCTTCTTTCTTCTCCTTCTTATTTCCATAGGTTTTTGGGGAACAGGTGGTATTTGGTTACATGAGTAAGTTCTTTCCTGGTGATTTGTGAGATTTTGATGCACCCATCTCCTGACCAGTATACACTAATCCCAATTTGTAGTCTTTTAATCTATTTCTCTACTTTTTAAAAAAAGTAGGCCAGGCACAGTGGCTCACACCTGTAATCTCAGTACTTTGGGAGGCCGAGGTGGTCAGATCCCTTGAGTTTAGGAGTTCAAGGCCTGGGCAACATGGCAAATCTCCATCACTACAAAAAAATAATAATAATAAGCTGGGTATGGTAATGCACGCCTGTAATCCCAGCTATTCCGGAGGCTGAGGCAGGAGGATCACCTGAGGCCAGGGAGGTTGAGGCTGCAGTGAGCCATGATGCCATCACTGCACTATAGCCTGGGTGACAGAGTGAGACCCTGTTTTTTTTTTTAGTATTAATTTGTCTCAGAGCATCTTTTCATCAATTTCAGAAATAGTAATAGGTACAGAAAGTTTTAGCTAAGAGTCATTTAAAGGGAAAAATATTTAAAATCTGTGTCAATATAATGCTGTCAATGGTAGGTATATCTGTAATAACAACAGAACTGTTCTTGTTTTTTTTTTTTTTTTTAATTTCTTGGCCTCACATAATTAATTTCAATGTGAGAGAGCATGCCTGCTTTTTTTTTTTTATTTTATTTTAAGAAAAGTATAGTTACCTTCCTGGAAGAGCACGTGTATTTTCAAATGCTCTCACTCCCTTCCTAGGAATGAGCAACTGAAGCCAGGAAGCACATGAAATAAGAAAGAGTGCCCGTGGCAGGAGGCTTAGGTTAAAGCTTAAGGAAATTCCCAAGATGATGTTTTTAAAGGGCATTCAAAGGGCACAGTCCAGGTAGAAAACAAAATCTAGGATTAGTTTAATGAAAACAATTCTCCATTTTATCTTCTCCCAATAGTCTTCCAGTTCAAAGAGAGAGAAGATTGTACTCATGGAAAATTGGTGGATAAGCAATGATTTTTTAAACTGGAAACCCAGGTCCTATCTTCAGTGTGTATTTATTGTATGATCTAAGTTTGGCGCTTACATCGTTCATCTTGCTTTCTGTTTGTATAAATGGGCACAACTATTCCTGTTCCCTCCCACACATTGATGCTGTGAGGATAAATGAGATCATGTTTATACTTCCATGGAGAAAAAACACTAGGTATACTAAAAATATCACTATTTTCAGAGTCTTTCTTTTTCTTGGAAATGTATAATAATGCCAGTTGTATATAGTATTGTTGAAGAGTCAAATTTTCCATAAAAGTGATCACCTTTTCAGAAAATAGGTAGTCCATTGAAAACTAGAAGTTTATTTTAAAATTTGTGACCATTTTTCAAATTTAGCAGCTTAAATTTGTTGATTTATTCTTCAAATTCATGTTTATTGAATGCTTACTACATGCAATGTATTTTAGTGAAAATATTTCCCTCTGGTTAAACAAATCATATTTTACCTTTTATTGATGACTCAGTAAGATACCAATATATGAAAAAAGGATTTTAGTTGACTTCAAATATACCAGCCAACATCACATTAGGTTACAGAACTATAAGCCATAGAGCTAAGTTAAGGAAACTGTTAGTTCTATTCTATGTTGATCAGACAAACCTGGAGTTGAGTTCTAGGAGCACAGTGTAAGACAAGCTGGAGTATATCTGAAAAGAGGTGATTAAGATGGTGAAAAGTATGGGAATCCTGTCACAAGGGTGTTTAAATTAAAAGGATAGTTAAGGTGAAAATTATTAAAACTTGACTTTAAATCATTGAATACCTACCAGAAGGGAAATTGGACTTATTCTGTGTGCTTGGAGATGATTAAACTATAAACACAGAATTTTAAGAAGAGAAACATCCCACTTAAATAGAACAGTGCCAAAAATGAGCCGAATTGCCTTTGAGGCTTTTGTTTGTGGAGATTTTTAGAACAGAAACTGGATGACCTTTGGACACAGGCTTTGTGGAAAGGGGTTTTGATGGAGTGAGAAGTTGGGCTCAAGGGTCCCTCCTGATTCTGAAGGTCCTGCGCTCCACTAGGAACCTCACTTACTCTACTAAGTTACCGGAGAGTGATGCCTTTATAGATTTTTGGTGCTTTGTTTCTGCACTAGAAGGCCTCAGATTGCTGTGGGTGTTTTGTTTTTGTTTTTGCACTTCTGGCTACTTTTTAGAGTTTTCTCTTCCTTCTCATTACCAGATCACCTCAGCTTATCCCCTGTCTTTAACAGCATCCTGCTCCATTCTAATCTGTTACTTCTAATAGGCTGTGATCTAGAAAGATGTCATAACCAACTTCATAAAAATGCATGAATAATTTAAGTGAGGTCCTGAAGGGCTCTCCTGTGAGTAAAGTTTTTGGTGCACAGAGTTTTGCCATTTATTTTATTTTATTTATTTTGAGACAGAGTCTCACTCTGTTGCCCAGGCTGGAGTACAATGGTGCCAACACAGCTTACTGCAGCTCAACCTTCCAGGCTCAAGCTATCCTCTTACCTCAGCTTCCCAAGTAACTAGGACCAGAGGCATATGCCACCACACCTGGCTATGCCATTTATTTTACTTTTCAAAGACCCTTTTAACTTCCTTTCAAATTCTCAGGAATATTCTAGATTTAACTTATCAATTTTGTGGTTTCTGGGAACTTGTTATTGAAATTCTGTAAGTTTGCTAAGCTTCCTTCTAATTCATAAAATACAAAATATTCTGAATCCATTACTGATGTTTTCAAAAACAAAATCATAGGCAATAATATACTTATCCAAGATGTTTCTTATGTAGGTAACCTTTTCTTAGATAGTTTCTTCAAAATGAAAATATCCTTTGTAACTAAACTGGACTACATAAGCAAATGATGTTTATTGGAATGCTGACTACTTTTCTCTCCTGAGCTTTTCATATAGATAGTATTGGTGTCGAATGTGCAGTTTCCTTTTAAATACGGGAAATCATTCTGATACAACTGGTTTTCTCCTTAGTCCTTAGTCTCCTTAGCCCCTTAGTATATGACAATAGTTTTAACATAACTCAGTCAAAAACATGTAATGAATACTTATTGTAGGTGTTCTTGGCTGAGAATAAGGAAGAATATCAGAAAAACATAGTAATGTTTTTTATAAACTGAATATTAAAGACTGTTCTACCATTAGAGAGCCTTCTGTCTTGTTAAAGGAAATAAAAGCCAGTTATTCAGCAATCAAGGAAATATATTATCAATGCAGGATTCGTGCAGACAGTAAATAGCTTTGAAATTTGTAATGAGATATGGAGTTGTTCTGTGATTGCTTTGGCAGCACATATGCTAAAATTGGAACAATACAGAGAAGATTAGCATGGCCTCTGCATGAGAATGGCATACAAATTTGTGAAGCGTTCTATATTTTTAGCAATATATTGTATTCTTGAAAAATGCTAAGACAGTGGGTGTAAAGTGTTCTTAAATGCATATGTTAATTGGCTAGATTTAGTCATTCCACACCATATACATATTTCAAAACATCATGTTGTACATGATAAATGCGTACAATTTTGTTAATTAAAAAACAGAAATGGATTACTTCTGCCTAAATATACTGGACTCAGAAGTTAATAATAAATGTGCATCCACCCCTTTGTTTAATTTGCCTTGGCTATTAAATTAATATTTATGCTAAGAACCTTTGGCTGTTATAGTTTCCTATCATTTATTTGGTAAAAAGATTAATTGGAGAGGTGTTTCAATAGCTCCATTAGGAGATATGAAGAAAGCCCCAACATTGCCAGTATTTGAAAACTCAAAGGGTTTATTTTCTAAAGCAGGTGATGTTACATGAATTGCTGTCCACACCTTCTGCTACTTTCCTGTGTTGGCCGGAAGAATAATTTTAATGTCTTTCAAATGAATTATGCTGACCTCAACACAGATCCCCCTGAGAGATATAAACTTCTTATATGTTCCTGGCCGGATCATTGTAAATAATATCTACATGTATCCCAAAACTCTGAATTATCCTCATCTGTAACAGACACAACAACTAAATGGTATCTGGAACATAGTTAATTTTCTGGAAAATATTCAAAGGAACAAAATGAACACTGCAATACAAAATTGCTGTCGACTTAACTTTTGCCAGTTTCCCTGGATGTGTAAGTAGAATTATATTTTCACAGAACTTGCAAAAATCTCAGACTCGGCTGCTATTTTATCTCTTTCCAGAAGCACCAGCCCTGAGCAATCCTGTCTGCAATTAGCTGCGTGTGGTTGCTACTAAATTGCTCCCCATAAGTTAGTTCCTAACACTGTTTCACAGCACAGCATACTCTATAAAGGGAGAACGCTTGGAAGGACCAAAGAGTTCCCTTTGTCATGCCTCTGCCCTGCCTCTGGACAAGGACGTTCTTACACTGCCCACTAACTAATCCTGTGACCCTTTTCTTTCAGCACCTTGAGTTTGAGTTAGGCAACACCTCTTACACCAAAGTGGGCACACCTTTGGATCATGTAGGCAGCGATTGTTTAGCCGAGACATCCCCCTACCCCCGCAAAAGGCAGCACAGAAGCTGCGAACGCCGCTTAGCAGTTGGCGCGCTCTCAGTGCGGGTGACCCGGGGCTGGGTTGGGGTGTCCCTCCCCGGGTCATGGGACTCCCCGAGAGGGGGTGGCTGGGGAAGGAGGGAGGGCTTGTTTCGCCGGGGGATGTGGGAAGTAGGCGCTAGCCTGTTTCGCGGTTTTTTAAGCCCCTTGGCATGCCCTGACCTGATCTAGAGGGAGTCAACTGCTCTTAGGAATGTTCCGGGAGAAGGTGGGAGACTGCTTCCCAGGGGAGGCCTGTGGGTGCTGCAGGGCACCAGGGGGATCACCAGGGAGATGCAGGGCGCGCGCGCCAGGAGGGGGGCCAGGGCAGCCGAGGGCCGGGCTGAGGCGACCGGGACCAGCGGGCAGCTGGGCAGCGGGGGCGCCGGTCAGGGCGCGGGGAACCCCTCCTCGGGCGGCAGCGGCGGCGGCGATCCGGCCTCGCCGGCTGCACCGCCCGGGCTGTCAAGCGTGGGGGGCGGGCGGGAGGAAGGGGTGGAGGTGCGAGGGGAGGAGGGCTGGCACCGGAGCGCTGCGGCGTCGGTGCAATAAAAATGCATCGCATGGAACTGCCGGTGGAGAAGGACCGGACGGAGCCGGGGCAGCCAGAGGAGGTGGGAAAAGCGGAGGAGGACGCCCAGGAGGAGGCGGCAGCTGCGGCGGCCGGGAAGTGAAAGGTCTCGCAAAGTTCAGCGGCGGCTGCGGGCGCCGAGCCCCGGGCTACCGGCGGACGAGCCCGCAGGGCCGCTCCGCGGGGCAGCGTGGCCAGGCCGGCTATGGTCCCGGGGCTCCCGCCGCCCCCCAGGTGCCCGGGACCCGCCAGGCCGGTGCGCGAGGGTCACCCCACCTCCCCGCGCGGTCCCGGCCCCTGGCTTCCCGCTGCCGGCGCCCGCTGACCGAGCCCGGCGCCCCAGGAGGAGGAAGAAACCAGGGCCCCGGTCCTTCCCGAGGACGGCGGCGCTTCATCCCGCAGCCCAGAGGTCTCGGCTCCCTCCTGCACCCGCCCGGCCCGGCTGCTCCCGGCTCCTCCCGGCCATGGGGAGCTGCGCGCGGCTGCTGCTGCTCTGGGGCTGCACGGTGGTGGCCGCAGGTGGGTGGTGACGCGGCGGGGCCCCCACCCCTTTCCTCGCTGCTTCTCTAACCCATCTCGGGACTCGGAGGTGCAGGGGAGCCGGGGCTGCGAGCGCAGAGCGCTGCTCCCGAGGGTGAAATGAGTGGCCATGTTCCGCCTCCTTTCCCCTGGGCTCCGCACTTTCAAATACTATTGATTTATTTTTACAACTGGGATACACACGCGCTTGGATAACCAGATATCCTGGGTGCGCCCTGCCGGGGATACTGCGACCGGGGTTTCTTTCTCAGTTTGGCTTGTTAAAAAACTGCTTTTCCACTTGGTGAGGGAACAAAGGACCCAGCTCGCCATCCCCCGGCACTTCATGGCCTAAGGAATGATGAGGAGGGGTGGCCCAGCGACCCTGGGCACGCGTGGGCCGGGGCCGGTCTCTGGTGGAGGCCGATCGCTGGCGTCCCTGACCTGGTGCTGGGTACTAGAGAACCAGGTAAGGACACCTGGGGCAGAGCTGAGCGCCCTCTCCCCGGAGCAGTGACTGGAACGCAGTGGGACTCCTGGCTTGGACGATAGGTGGTGATCACCCTGGGCTTGCACTGAGCTGGCTGGCCGCCCCTGGGGAATTGGTACCCTGGCCGAAACTCTGCGGGAGGTCAGAGGCGGGTCTGCTCCCTGGCTCAGTAACTGGACAACCGGTGGAGGCGTCGGCAGATGCCCTCTCCCTCCCACTCCCATCCTGGCTTTCTTGGGCTGCCCTAGGCCACCGGCTCCTGGCTCGTCGTTTCTGTATTCGGGAGCCCCTTCTGCTCCTCTCCCTCCCTCTTGCGGGTCACCTGGCTTCCAGTTAGGCGTAAGCGCAGCCCTGTAGGTGAGGGGGAGAGATGTGAGGGAGTCTACAGACATCCACTCTCTCCTGCGGATCTCGTCAGAAAGGGGAGCCTGGGCTAGAGAGACACGCAGGTGGCTACAGAACATTTTCGCACGCATCTCCTCCCTTGGGCTTCCACCCTTCCCTGAGGGCCGCTGGCACCCAGCAAAATCCAGGCTTTCCAGTCTGCATCCCAAACCAGTCCGAGTCACAGGAGCATCCTTAGTATCATTGAATAGTCACTCGAGAGACTCCAAGTATTTTGCCCCACAGATTGTTTATCTGGCTCAAATCTTTTCCGGACTTAGGAGTTTAGGGGCATTTAAAATTATTGTATATTTTTCCCGGGGACATATTAAAGGCCTAAGATTTTACTTTAAGTCTTGCACTCTTAAAAGATGAGCTTTAAAAAATCTTTTCCGTCTCAAACCATATTATGGCAAAAACATGCAAGCCATTGAAAGGTTGTAAATAAACATCACAAGGCAAGTGTTTCAAGTCAAAAATACTTGTACAGGCAATATATGATTTTCCCCGAAATTTTTTACAGGTGAGTCATAGCACACTGTGTGTTTGTGTGATTCTGGCCACAAGCAACTGTTGCCCCAGCTAATGAGAAAAGTAGCAAACAGAACCCAGGCATCATGCACACTTTAATTTGACATTTAAAAAATAACGCCTAAGGAAGCCCTTTAGTTGCAAGGCTATGTGGGGTTGGCCATTGTCAGTGTGTGAAATGTCTCTGTTGCAGCCTAAGCTGTCATTTGGCCTCCTCCAATCCTTACTGTGATAACAGTTCAGAGGTACTGCTTCTTAAGAAGCAGAAACATTCAATTAGCTGGAATTTAGGGCTTGATTTCCTTTTCCCTCTTTTCCCCTCTGTTTTAACCTTTAAAATAGATGATTTTTGCTTAAGGTATTCATAATTAAAACGCCAAACCCAAATCAAAGGATTATAGTATGTAGTCAGAATGTTAATAAGTGGATAATGTTTATCATTTTAAGTCATTTTAAAACATTGAAGTCTGTTGGACCTTTGGGAGGAAGAGTGTGTTTTTTAAAGAAGGTGTTTTAGTTCACAGATAATATTTAAAGGTGCTGTTAGTGGCTGCCAGACTGTAGACACTCTCCTGTTAAGCAAACAGTTGACTACTGTATAACCTGCCACAGGTAGAAACCCTGAAGAGACAGCATGTAAAATAAGCTTTTCTGCCATTTGGCAGTTCAGAGTTTTTTTCTTAGTTATGTTTACGTAATGTTAGAAATTGATAGTGCACATCTGAACTCCAAAGGTCTCTAGCTTTGCCTCCCCCTAAATGAGGACCTATCGTATATTTATTAAATATCTCATATTGCTTTTCCTAGGGAATTTATCCCTTCACTGGCTTAAAAATGTAAAGAAAATAGAATTCCACATTTCCTTCTAAATGCATTCTCATAATAAACATGTTAAATCATGTGAAGGACTCATATTAAATTTGAAAGACTAACTTAGGTGGTCTTAAAAACATTATAGTTTTTCTATAGTCATGACTTCAAAAACACATCAATGTATTTGAAATACAGAAAACATTTATAAGGCAAAGTACTTGAAAAGTTTTAGGCCAATAATCTTCACCCTGGTGGTTCTATTTTTCCTCCTCTTGTCCTCTGCCTAAAGTGTTTGTTTCTCTGATGTGAATTTTACATCTGAACATAAAAAGCAAACACGCACACACACACACACACACTCTCGTACATGAATGCATTGTGAATGCAGAACAGTGTTCATACTCAGACATGAACATGGTGGAGCATGGCAGAATTTTCCATTTATTGAAAGTCTCAAGCACTTTTGGGGAGATCCTTGACTGTTGTCGATGGACTAGGTGGACAAAAGAGCTTTCCAGATGGGTTTATCTTGCATCATGTGTGCTTTCCCTTTCTTAGGACTGAGTGGAGTAGCTGGAGCGAGTTCCCGCTGTGAAAAAGCCTGCAACCCTCGGATGGGAAATTTGGCTTTGGGGCGAAAACTCTGGGCAGACACCACGTGCGGTCAGAATGCTACCGAACTGTACTGCTTCTACAGTGAGAACACGGATCTGACTTGTCAGCAGCCCAAATGTGACAAGTGCAATGCTGCCCATCCTCACCTGGCTCACCTGCCATCTGCCATGGCAGACTCGTCCTTCCGGTTTCCTCGCACGTGGTGGCAGTCTGCGGAGGATGTGCACAGAGAAAAGATCCAGTTAGACCTGGAAGCTGAATTCTACTTCACTCACCTAATTATGGTGTTCAAGTCCCCCAGGCCGGCTGCCATGGTGCTGGACCGCTCTCAGGACTTTGGGAGAACATGGAAGCCTTATAAGTACTTCGCGACTAACTGCTCTGCTACATTTGGCCTGGAAGATGACGTTGGCAGGAAGGGAGCTATTTGTACTTCTAAATACTCCAGTCCTTTTCCATGCACTGGAGGAGAGGTAAGGGCACCTGTTTAACTCTACACTGTAAGTAAGATAGAAAAATGTTACCAGCCCACATTTTTTTTAAAGCATGAAGCTATACTTGTAGCAACATGAATGAAATTAGAATTTTTCATGAGCTTTATGTGTCATAAATTATTTCTCACCCTTACGTATGAATGTGTAGCCATTTTCAAGCAGATCACCCACTGGCTGGGTTTAAGTCAGTATTCTAAGATTCCAATTTTTCACACTATAAAAAAAGGGCAGACACAAATCATCACTCTAGAGGTTGCTCATTGCTTTAGTTCTCGGGACTACTTACCGTGCTTCTGAAGGGGGAAGAGTTACTGAGACAGTCTGAGTCTGTTCCTGGAGCCCACAGGGGTATCTTCCTGATACTGTTAATATAAATAGGAAGTCAATAAAAACAAAGCCAAGAAAGAAAAAAAAATCTGTTTGTCAGAAGGATACTTTTGTATGACAGTAGCAAACAAATGAAAGTAGTTTGTTTTAACATACAAAGGTTCTTCTGGGCTCACAGACACGTGAATTTCAGCTTAGGCCATCTTAAACTCATTCTGCAAAACAGCCTCCTTAGCTACTGATCCAATTTCCATGTGGAATGTTTTCTCTTTAATATTCCCTTCTCCTAAGGGAGAAACAGGTCTTTTTTGAGCTCTTCTTAACTTATATGGCAGTACCTTGAAAGGCTGCCCCCAACCCTCAGGTGTATGAGAACAGAGAAAACCGAATGAAAGCAGATTAAGAGAATATAATACTTCAATAAGTAGATGAAGAAACACTGATTCAGGAAAAAGAGAAGAGAATGTAATCATTCTAATTCTGGTCCATGTCATGAATATACAGACTAGATAAGTGGCTTTCAACTGGGGTGATTTTTGGTCCCTCTTCCCTGGGGACATTGGGACATTTGGCAATATCTGGAGACATTTTTGCTAGGGGGAGGAACACCACTGGCATCTAGTGGGGGGATGCCAGGGATGATGCTCAACCTCAGACAATGCACAAAATAGCATTTCCCACCCCATCCCCAACCAAAAATTATCTAGCTCAAAATGTCAATGTACCAAGGTTGAGACAGCCTGGGCTAGGCATACATCCAATACATGGATCACCATGGCTACAGAAACTAGGATAAGCACTCTTCCAGCATCCTTTATATAACTATTCTCAGACTTCCCAGGTAGTTGTGTATAATCAGCATGTATTGACCCCCTCAGGCACTGTATTCAATGCTACTAATTCTGCTTTTGGTGTGGTATGGGGAGGTGCTTGCCAGGGGCCTGATGAAAAGGTTGGTTTGGGACCTTCTTTCCCCACTTTCATAGATACATGAAGACTTTTGCCATTTTATTCAGCTGCTTCTTCTGTGTGCACCTTGAAGAGACCAGCAAGAATAGTGCTCCTGGCACCAGAACCAGCAGGACATGGTGCAAGCAGCACACCAACTGTTTTCCATTCTTCTTCATGGTCCTCAAAGTTGGCTGAATATTGTAAGCCCATTTGCAACCTGTCATGATGGCCATTTTTAAAGATAACAGGACAGGAAAGAGACAGATAAGTCAGACTCATTGTTTTGTTATGTGGAGAACACTTTGTGCTGAAAACAAATGAATGGCTTGAACTCTCAAATTGCTTTGGAATTGATCCTTAGGCTCATATCGGCTTCTTACATCTCAGTGCTACTGGGCCTTGTGTATCTATGAAGTTGCAAAAATACAGTTTTAGTAACCAGATGGCAGGCATGCTCATTTAGCAAATATCACATTGAATTTCTTGCAAATTTATTGCCACAGTCCAGCAATTATTTAAAGATGACTACAGTAATCTCTACTGGGCCCTGTGTATCCATGAAGTTGCAAAAATACAGTTTGAGTAACCAGATGGCAGGTATGTTCATTTAGCAAATATCACATTGAATTTATTGCAAATTTATTGCAACAGTCCAGCAATTATTTAGAGATGACTACTGTAACTTTGGACTGACCTATATGGAAATACAATCTTGTCTTTTTTAAAACCAAACTATTTATTGTCATGAATGTTTATATCAAATTCCAAGCAGATAGAGACGAACATTTATGTAAGTTATTTCAATGTACAGATACCTTCTAAATTTAGTTCGTAAGTGTTTTTAATTGTAGTTATTATTTTAGCAGACTTTTTCTTTTCTTTTTTGAGACTGAGTCTTGCTCTGTCACCCAGGCTGGAGTGCAGTGGCACAATCTCAGCTCACTGCAGCTTCCGCATTCGGTGTTCAAGCGATTCTCCTGCCTCAACCTCCTGAGTAGCTGGGATTACAGGTGCACACTGCCACGCCCAGCTAATTTTTGTATTTTTAGTAGACATGGGGTTTCACCATATGGGCCAGGCTGGTCTTGAACTCCTGACCTAGTGATCCGCCCTCCTTGGCCTGCCAAAGTGCTGGGATTACAGATGTGAGCCACTGCATCCAGCCTCAGCAGACATATTTTAATGGTAAGAAAAGCATCAAATGTGACCTAGTTCCCTCTTGAGCCTTATTTGCAAGTGTAAAGTCTAAAGAAGTCATTATAGAATTTCTTCTTTACAGAGGATGGGTTTGGGAACTAATCTTTCTCTCCTGAGTTAAAGAATGGAAGAGTCTTTCTCTAACTCAAGGACCACAGGAAGCCTCCCCAGAAATGATTATTGCCTTCCTCTCCTCTGTCATGTTAGAATATAAATCAGTGCAGCGCTACAAATTTATTTTGCAGTTTCAACTCCATGTCACCAATTTCCATCTTTGAAAATTGTGTGCTCAGAAAAAGAAGCTAGTCAATCTAGTTTAAAAATAAGAAGTCTCGGATTTCATTTATGGCTTATTTGTAATATTATAGACCTATATTTTCCTCCATTCTATGTAAGACTTAAGACTTCTCTAGGTATTATCCTATTAATTAGGCTAGCATAAATATATGCCAGACTTAATTTGTTTCCAATGTTCATTCAGAAACACTGCTTTGGGTTTTGAGAGCCTGGAGCTTCAAGTCTAAAGAGTCAGATACCGGCCGGGCGCGGTGGCTCAAGCCTGTAATCCCAGCACTTTGGGAGGCCGAGACGGGCGGATCACAAGGTCAGGAGATCGAGACCATCCTGGCTAACAGGGTGAAACCCCGTCTCTACTAAAAAATACAAAAAACTAGCCGGGCGAGGTGGCGGGCGCCTGTAGTCCCAGCTACTCTGGAGGCTGAGGCAGGAGAATGGCGTGAACCCGGGAGGCGGAGCTTGCAGTGAGCTGAGATCCCGCCACTGCACTCCAGCCTGGGCGTCAGAGCGAGACTCCGTCTCAAAAAAAA